>NW_026460118.1:0-73109 GCF_021730395.1 Mercenaria mercenaria | reverse complement strand
GAGCCATGTAGAGAAAACTAAGCCCCGCCCCTGGCAGTCATTTTTAACGGAGTGTAATTAATGGTACATCTCTGAGAAATCATTTCAAAATCGGGTCAGCGGATTATGAAAGGTTTTCCTTTCGGTTGACGCCTGGCTACCAAAATTCAGCGTGGATGACCTAGATTTGAAGGAATCTGAAAGGACACATGAAAATAATATAAAGGGAGATAATTCGAAAAGTAAGCAAGACAGTGTGTAACGCACTTACTCTCGATAGCCTCTGAAAATGATAAGATATCAGGCCCGTGTCCAAGATTTTTTTGCTGGGGGGGGGGGGGGCCCAACCTGGGGGGGGTTCGGGGGGGGGTGTCCCCTCCCGATGTCGAAATTTTTTTAATATGGCACATGAAAAGATGCATTTTCCTGCTACCTGAAACACATTTAAGGATGCATGAATGTATCATATATTTAAGGAAAAGTCTATTTTTAATCATTTCATCAAGCCTTTTCAATGTATGTATGATTGTACAGACACAATGTATGAACTTCGTTTTTCTGTATGATACCCAGGTCTCAGTGTATTGGCTCTGATATCTACCAGTCCAATGTATAACCAGCCACCAGTAAAAAAAGAAGCTAGTGGTTTGAAAATCAACTTTATTTATCATAATAAAACAAACTATATGATTGTCAGCAATAATTATGCTGCATTTTAATCAAATGAATAAAATTTCATTCATTCTACCCTTTTCTTTCAATCATAATATAAAAAACTTTTTTTTCTAATAAAAAAAAAATTGTGTAATTTCACTAAAAAGAAAGTTATCAAAAACTGCTCAAAATTGATATACAAAATGACATGATTTGTAGAAAAATGATTTACTAAGTTCACAAATAAATATTAATAATAGAATAAATAAAAACACAAAAATATTTTTGAACTTTTTCTGCATTTCTTGTGTTCTAAGCAAATGTAATGAAAAAAAATCGTTGAAGTTTTAAGATGATTTATTTATTTGCAAAATGGCCAAATGTTTTTAGATTTCCAACAAAACAAAGTAGATCTATTATGACAATTACTATTAACATCATAGATTTCAAATGACAATGAACTCTTAACTGTACAAACTATAATATCACAGCACATATTTTTATGTATAAAACCCCTCATAAGTAGCGAGTTTTAGATGCGTTTTGTAAGATTTACTGAGAAACTACTTTTAAAACTATGAGGGTTTTAAGTAAGGTTATTGGACCCAGTAAAATTGATACAGTAGTTTCAAATTCATAATTGTTGTAAAATTAAAAGAAAGGATAAATATCTATCAATTTAATAAATTTGGGGAATATGTCTTAATGTAAAAACAAAATACAAACCATCATAATGTTTCAATTTTCAGATTCATTTTAAGATTTACTTAACAAAACCAACAATGTTATGATCATTTTCACTTCCAAAGAGTAAAAAACATAATAGTTTCTCCACTACCCAATCAAGTACCACGTTTAAAAAGCAAGTGATCAACGAAGCATGTACAGATAAACTTTTACCTGTAACATGCCTGGGGCTAATTTCAGCTACCAGACACGGCTTTATGGCTCTTTAGCCTGTGTATTGCTGTCAAATCAAGCCAATTGCGCTGGTGTATAAATTTGTTAATTAAGGGGCCCATAGTAATAAGAATCGTAACTAGCCAGCTAGCTGGCGGGGGGGGGGGGGGGATGGGCTGGCCCCCCACCTGGACACGTGCCTGAGATATGTAATATGTTGTATAAAACATCTTTTTTATGCTATACACATATGAAATTGTGAATTTAGACTGGATTTAGTTAATACTTTTTTGTAAATCACAAATTACCTATTGAAAAGAGAAAAATTCTTTAATATAGATAGAAGTCTTAGAACTTGTAATCTATGCAACCAAAATGCTTTAAATGATGAATTTCATTATCTTTTTAGGGTACTATTATAAAAATCCAAATGCTGTCAAATTTTCACAGCTATTTTTGAACAGTACTGACAAAGTAGTATTAATAAAACTTTCAATCTTTTGTAAACATGTCATGTCCATATGCAAATAACTGCTATAAATTCTCTCATTCTCCATTTATATTACATATATGTATACACACACATAAAAAAGGATTTGTTTGTTTCGGTGTGTGACTGGGATGTCTTTCATGAGCGAGCACCGGGTGTGGTATTTTCACAAGTGGCTTAGCTACGAGTGGGGATATGGGATGTGGTGTTCGTGAGTGGGGATACATGTATTTAGGTCGTACATGTGGAGAAGGCAAATTTTCTTTCCTTTTATTGCATGTTTTGACTAATTTACCTATTTCTGTGAAAATATATTCGACTTTCATTTTTTTTTTTCGTTCTCACTGCGAAATTACTGGTTATACATCATTCTATTGTCCAAAATTTCACTGAAAACATGCAATAACTATTTCATGCTGTCACACTTGAATATCATGCCATCAATGTCTTTTTTGCCATTTTCATTATTTTGTTACTGTTTATGCTATTGTTAAAGGGCCATGACTTTATCAATAAACTTAAAACTTGATATTGTATGAAGGTCACACACCAGTAAATAGTTTTCCCTATATATTCTATATATATTCTATATAAAACTGACATTTTTTAAAGCAGCATGCCTCCAGATCGTTCGACAACAACAAAAAAATATATATTTTTTTAGATATCTTGAAATAAATGCTATATTTCTTAAGAAGGCTTTAAAACTTAATTACTGACAAACTTTCTGTTACGGAAACACTTGAGAATTTGCTATTTTTACTACTTTTTACGATGAAAATTGAAAAGAGTTTGTCACGCTTTTACTCCAGGTAAACTGTCTCGATAATAATATCTATATTTCGAAGTCATTATTCACTGCTTCAGCTACAGCGCTATTGGTTACGACGACGGGAAAATGTCTTTATTGCCGCGGCGGTCCGGGGTTCGATTCCCGATGCGGTCATCTTTTTTTTCTTGATTTGGAAATTTTAAAATAATTTATTTATTATGTTAGAAACAAAAATTCATATTCTATATTTCGAAGTCATTATTCACTGCTTCAGCTACAGCGCTATTGGTTACGACGACGGGAAAATGTCTTTATTGCCGCGGCGGTCCGGGGTTCGATTCCCGATGCGGTCATCTTTTTTTCTTGATTTGGAAATTTTAAAATAATTTATTTATTATGTTAGAAACAAAAATTCATATTCTAATGTTCACAATATGATCAAACTTCAATTTGAAAGAAAGATTATTTTTTAGCCAAATCTGGAGGCATGCTGCTTTAAAGAGCTACCAAACATAGCTAGACCCATTTCAGAGAACAAATCCTTACCCCATTTTAAAGTTATGATAAAACTGATACAAAAGGGTCATGTATCTTCTAAGAGAGATTTCTCTTGTCACATTTGCTTACTGTAAAATCACATCAAAATCACACTGCTGTGACCTGGAAGTACTACTCGTACTAAAATTGAGTTTTACTTCACCAAATACAATGTCCTCTCCCATTTTTCCTACCAAAATGTCAAAAATACATCCGCAATGAAATTTAAACTGAAACTAGCTTTAACCTTTAGCCTGCTAATTTCTATAATGGACTGGTCCTTCATTCAATTTGGGCAATACCATTTATTATTCGAAGGGGTGTTTACTAAAAATTTACAGACTGAAAAGCGAACAGTGCAGACCATGATCAGCCTGCACGGATGTGCAGATTGATCTTGGTCTGCACTAATCGCAAAGGCAGAATGACTTGCCGCCAGCAGACTGAAGGTTAATTTAGACCTCTGTGGCCATGCCAAGTAAAAAACAAGACAGTCTGAAAGCCAGCTATATCCCCCGCCACTGTTATGGATAGTGAAAGGGTTGATGGTATTGGGTGGTACCATTAAACAGTAGAGTTGTGACATTGCCCTTAAGCTGGCAGGGGTGAATTTTGAATTCTGCCTATTGTCTTAATAAGGGGAATATCACAGCCAAGTCATATTAAAGTCCTTCAAGGGGTTAAGGAGATATAGAGCTGACACAAAATGGAAGGCTCAAACATTTTACCCAGAGTTGTGACATTGACCTTAAGCCGACATTCTGACTCACAAGTTCTGCAAATCGTCTTGATGAGATGATCATTTGACCCATGCTTCTTGAAATTCTTTCAAGGGGTTTAGGAGATACAGAGTGGACACAAAATGGACAGCTCAAACATTCGACCCAAAGTTGTGACCTTGACCTTGAACCGACATGGCTGACTCAAGAGTTCTGCATATTGTTTTGACAAGGTGATCATTTGACCAAAGTTTCATGAAAATCTTCCAAGGGGTTTAGCAGGTACAGAGCAGACATAAAATGGAAGGATCAAACCTTTGATCTTGACCTTAAACCAACATGGCTGACTCATAAGTTCTGCACATCGTCTTGATGAGGTGATCATTTGACCAGTTTCATGAAAATCCTTCAAGGGGTTTAGGAGATATAGAGCGGACACAAAATTGAAGGCGCAAATCTTTGACCTAGAGTTGTGACCTTGACCTTGAGGATTTATGGCTGAATCACGAGTTCTTCGCATCGTCTTGATGAGGTAATCATTTGACCAAAGATTCACTGTTATCCTTCAAGGGGTTTAGGAGATACAGAGCGGACAAGAAAAGGAAGGCTCATTCCTTTGACATTGAGCCGACATGGCTGACTCATGAGTTCTGCACATTGTCTTGACAAGGTGATCATTTGACCGAAGATTCATGAAAATCTTTCAAGGGGTTTAGAAGATACAGAATGGACATAAAATGAAAGGCTCAAACCTTTGACCCTGACCTTAAACCAACATGGCTGACTCATAAGTTCTGCACATCGTCTTGATGCGGTGATCATTTGACCAAAGTTTCATGAAAATCCTTCAAGGGGTTTAGGATAAAGAGCGGACACAAAATTGAAGGCTCAAATCTTGGACCTAAAGTTGTGACCTTGAACTTGAGGTAACACGGCTGAATCATGAGCTGAACTTTTCACATCATCTTGATGAGGTACTCATTTGACCAAAGATTCATGATTATCCTTCAAGTGGTTTAGGAGATACAGAGCGGACAAGAAAAGGAAGGCTCATTCCTTTGACCTTGAGCCGACATGGCTGACTCAAGAGTTCTGCACATTGTCTTGATGAGGTGATCATTTGAACCAAGTTTTATGATTATCCTCAAGGGGTTTAGGAGATACAGAGCGTACACGAAATGGAAGACTCAAACCTTTGGCTTTCTTGAGTTGTGACCTTGACCTTGAGCTGACTCATGAGTGCTGCTCCTCATCTTGATGAGGCAATCATTTGACCAAAGTTTCATGACAATCCTTCAAGGGGTTTAGGAGATACAGAGCAGACACGAAATGTTACGGATGGACAGACGGACGGAAGGAGACCATTCCTATAATCCCCCACCACTTGTGGCGGGGGATTAATTAGTGTTCAAAAACCTGTCCCTCATTACGCGACTAGACCAGATAGCTCCCACACTGGTTCCTTTACTATAGTTAGGCCTATGAAGTGTAAACAAATTCCTCCGAATAGTTTTGGAGTTATGTACACCGGAAAAACGTGTTATGGATATACGGACAGACGTACAGAGACCAATGTCATATCCCCTTCACCTTCATGTCCAAACCACGTAAATAAAATCCAGCACTATGATACATAACAGGTCATTACTACATTCAATAAACATTTAGAGCAGGGCTGTAAATGACTAGGCATACACATGAAAATTTACCACGATTTAATTCACATTCATACTCATTCTTTAAACAATAAAACCTTGAACAAAATAAAATATGATATTTTTTAAAATACAATGTACAATGTAGTCAACATACAGATATTTCTTAAATTTTCTGCAATTAAACATAAAAATAGATACATGAATTGTTTTTATATTAGATTTACATCTTTGCACAGGTAGTTGAAATTTCAAGTATATCACCAAAGAAAAACTACACGATATTGGCACATAGCCACTCACCAGAATCAATCTAAAACACTTACATAAAATAAGAGAGTGATGATGGCCCAACATGTATATCACTAACCAGCGTTTCAGAGCTGAAACGACAGTTCTGCCAAATTACTTTAAAACTGCAGATTCAGCAGTTTTCCATACAGCAATATAGGCAAAAAAATAGACATGCCCCATTGCCCATGTCACCCGAGGAACTTTTCTAAGAACTCATTTCAAAATCGGACCAGTGGTTTATGGAAGATTGTGTTTGATGACTTTTCAATTTTTAGCTCTGAGGCCAAGCTTATTTGAAAATTGGAGCAATATGAACATTCTTTGTAGATGGTCACCCATGGAAAATTTTTATAAAATTAGTTAAACTCCGACCAACGGTTTAGGAAATGTTGTTTGGAGATTATTTTCATATTTAACTCTGGCAGCCATGTTTTTTTTTTGACAAATCAGAATACAATGATCAATCTTAGTAGGGTTAACCAAGGAACATTTGTGTACAAATATTTTAAAATTAGGCGAGCAGTTTCGGACAAGAATATTTATTTCTACTTTATACAAAAAAGGAAAAGTGACAACACCCTCTGGCGGCCATGTGTTTTGACAAACTGGAATAATTTGAAAAAGTCTTTGTAGCGGGTTACCTGAACAAGAGCTGAAAGAGGAGACAGACAGTGCGCTCGACTATTTCGGCAAAGAGCGTATATGAGGAAACTTGAACTATCGCTGGAGTAATAAGCAATGCCTCAGGTGTGAAAGGTGTTGTTAGACAACAGTTTAGGTTTGAGGCAAATTTCAGTAATCTGAGCAATTATAGAGACAGAGTGAAAAAGTATTCAAAACAAAGAGCTTTGTTCAATAAACGCTTGATGCCCCCAGTGGCATCCTTGTCAATAGATTTTGCACCTAAGTCCAAAACGAGGTCAAGGTCAAACTGAGGTCAGGTGATGTCTGAAGATGAGGAATGGTCACAGGTTACATCTGCATTCTAGTAAGGGGTATTGATGCTAGACGAAACGGTCCCATTTGGTTAACCAAGAGATGGCCCATATAAAGCAACCTAAGTCCAAAATGAGGTCAAGGTCAAACTGAGGTCAGGTGATGTCTGTGTAAGGACCGTGACGTTCTGTATATTAAATTTTATCTATTGTTTTATTCATGGCGCTAAATGTGACGTTTGGCGTCAATTTGTACGTGACGTCCAGTATACGTCTGACGTCGTTTCCGCCCGTTAGTTTGTTATAATTTAAACGTGAGTTAAGGAGCTTGGTTGAAATTTACTTTGTTAAAGTAAATTTATTTGAGATACCAAAGTTGGTAAGGTTTTGTATTTTTTATTCAGAATTAATTGGTATCATAAAGTAAATATTGTTGTTATTTAAAACGTCCATTTTTGCAGTAAAGAATTGATTTATTATTTTTATTAAATGTAATTTTTGAATGTTTGTATGAATGCTGTTTTGTATAAATTGTTTGTACGTTTGTTTGAATATCTGTTTTTAAATTTATTATTGAGAATCGGCATTTACGGCATTTACGACATTTGTGGGGATGCACATGATTGTCAGAAAATAAATGATAGAATCCGCATATCTCGCTTGTGTATGAGTAAGAATCCCGAGTCCTTTACAATTCTCAACTAGTATCCTGAAAAGATTCTGGATAAAGATTTTGGTTCATGAGAGATCGGAAGATGGAAACTGCGGAGTTTACCTCGGCAAAGAGGTCACGTTCTGCGCACCTCGCACAGCTGACCAAAATTTACAATGAACTTGAGAGACAGATGGTGTCTACAGTAAACGCTGAAAAGATAAAACACTTATACAAAAATCTATGTGACAGATATGAACAGTTTAGAAACGCTCATTTTCACTGTCTGGAATTATGTGATGAACCCTCTATCATAGAATTGTTGGAGACGAATTATTCTAGTCAGCAGAAACATCTAACGGAATTCAACGAGCATTATTCCGAGTGGCAAAAACAGTCACTACAGTCGGGTCAAGATGTTAATATATCTACGATTAGTACACTGAGTACAGCACGGTCATCTCGTGCGCAGTTACAAAATGCAAAAGCAAAAAGACTGATTGCAGAACATAAACTAAGAACACTAAGAGTAAAACAAAAAATAGAACAAGAGCAAAGGGAATTAGAAAATAAGCGGCAATTACTTGAACAAGAGAGCGAATTAGAAGAAGCAAGGATCGAGGAATCTGTCTGGCAGGAAGATATCGAATGTCCTGATAATAATGGTGGTCGGAACTTTCCGGAAGTAGCACGTGACGTATCCGTATCCGTTAGCGGGCAGGATTCAGCAGAAACGGTAATTTCTCACGGCAAAAGCAATGGTAATTTGGAAGATTTGACAACCACAAATATAGATACGGCTTTCCACAGGTTGGCATCCACTTTGCAGGAAGGATTTAATCTGCCTAAACCGGAACTGTTGACATTTAACGGAAGAGTGACAGATTATTGTAAATTCATAAAGAACTTCGAAACAAATGTTGAGGAAAAAATCAGTGACAGTAGGTTAAGATTAAGTTATCTTATACAGTACTGTGTAGGCGAGGCTAAAAGTTGTATTGAGGACTGTGTTTTACTTGATCCAGATGATGGTTCCAGGCCTGCAAGGAAAATTTGACAAATTCGCTATGGTAAGCCTCATGTAATTGCTAGAAGTTATATTGATAGTTTAGTATACGGCCCTCAGGTAAAAGCCTCCGATGTTGATAAACTTTCTCAGTTAGCTTTAGAGATGCAAAAATGTTAAATAACCCTGTCCCAGTTAGGCTTTATTTCTGATGTAAATAACTCAGAAAGTTGCGCACGCTATTATTGAGTCTGGCAGAGAACCCTGCTTTACTGATTTAACAAAGTTTGTAGATGAAAAATCCCGTGTCGCATGTTCAGTGTATGGCCTTGATCTCGTAAAAAACGAGTCCCAGTCAAAGGTTGACAAACTGACCAATTGTAAATCAGATACTCTTGTTAAAGGCAGAGTGACCACGTTAACCACTCGAACAGGTAATGAAAAACCAAGATTCGAACGTAAATGTTATTGTTGTTCAGAGACATGTTCAGATTTGTCATCATGCAACGTATTTGAGTCTATGAATTTAGGTGAGAGAAGAAAACTTGTTAGCAAGTTGAAATTGTGTTTTAACTGTCTTAAGGGCAAACATTTTTCAAATACTTTTAGAAAACCAAAACAATGTGTTGTACCCGATTGTACCTCTAAGCATCATACATTGTTACACTCTTGGGTAAAGCCCGAGTCTGATCACACAGTTACACAGCCGTCTGTAAATTGTGCTGCTACGAATGGGTCATTTTTAAAAACATGTCTAGGGATTATACCTGTTACTGTAATAGCTAGGAACGGTAACTCTTGCCAGACGTATGCGTTGCTTGACGACGGCGCGGATAAGACCCTGTGTGATGAACGGTTGTTGCAAAAGCTAAACTATCCTGGGAAACCTGTTACCTTTCAAATATCCACTATAAGCTCCGTTGCCAGTAGAAACGTAGGACAGGAAGTTGACCTGCACGTGAAACCTGTTTCCGGTGGTGATGAAGTAAAACTTAACAATGTATGGTCGGCGAAAAGGCTACCAATTACTATTAGGTCTGCTGCTACTGCGGAAGATACTCGCAAAATACCCTACCTATCTGACTTGAAGATTCCACGTGTCGACGTCACTGACGTCATGTTGTTAATAGGCACGGATTCACCAGACGCACACGTTCCCCTTGAAGTTCGCGCCGGAGAAAGTAATCAGCCGTACGCAGTAAGGACGCGGCTTGGTTGGACAGTTCGTGGTCCTGTTCCAGGAAATATTGAAAATAACGGAAAGGGAACAGTGAGCATTCACTATGGTCAATCTAGTGACGTCATGCTGCAACAACAGCTTGAGCGCATGTGGACGTCGGATTTTAATGACGTGCTTCACAATGAGATTCTTTGTCCCTGGAAGATAAGAAGGCTCTATCTATTATGGAATCAACTCTGACATACGAAAATGGCCACTACAAGATGGGACTACCCTGGCGAAATAAAGATGCATACTTACCAAATAACCTGGCATTTGCACATGCGCGTCTTCAACAACTGAAAAAAGAAGTTTTCGCGAGACGCAGAACTTCACGTAAAATACACACTGACAGTAACTGATTATATAGAAAAGGGTTACGCTAAAGAAGTAACAGCTACAGAAGATACAAATCGAACTTGGTATTTACCTCATCATCCCGTTTCAAACGAGAACAAAGCTGGGAAGGTCCGAGTAGTATTTTACTGTGCTGCGAAGTTCAAGGGTATTTCATTGAATAGCCAACAACTTCATGGTCCTGATTTAATGAACAATCTAGTTGGAGTACTAACCCGTTTCAGACAAGAGAAAATTGCTTTAATTGCTGATATCGAGGCAATGTTTCACCAAGTGCGCGTGTGTGAAAATGACTGAGACGCTCTTCGCTTCCTATGGTGGCCTGGAGGGAAAATAACTAAACCTCCGAAGATATATTGTATGCAAGTCCACTTGTTCGGTGCTACATCCTCCCCAAGCTGTACAGCGTATGTACTTAAACGAACAGCCGCTGATAACGCTAATAGTTATGAACCGGAAGTTATATCAACAGTTAACAGAACTTTCTATGTGGACGACTGTTTAAAATCCGTATCATCTTAAAAGAAGGCAGTGAAACTTGCGAGAGATTTACAATCACTGATGAGTTTAGGTGGTTTCAGGTTGACCAAATGGCTCAGTAACAGTAGGAAGGTTATAGATTCGATACCTGAGGCAGAGCGTGCCCCATCAGTCGTCAACTTGAACCTGGTACCTCTCTCCCTAGCGATCGTGCTTTAGGTGTGATGTGGAATGGTAACGACGATACACTTAGTTTCAAGGTTAAGTTGACAGATAAACCTTTGACGAGACGTGGAATATTATCAGTTGTTAGCTCCATATTCGATCCGCTAGGACTTGCATCACCAGTAACATTTCAAACATACAGTAACATTCATACAGAAACTCTGCAAAGAGAAACTAGGATTGGATGATGAAATACCACAGTCACACTGCCAGGGTGGAAAAGATGGTTAGCCAGTTTGCCATACTTAGAAAACATTGTTGTCAGTCGATGTTTTCGTCCAAAAGATTTTGGAAATATAAAGAACACCCAGTTGCATATGTTCAGCGATGGTTCGGAGTTAGGCTACGGCGCATGCGCATACCTACGTATGGTGGATGAAGATGACAGAGTGATGTGCTCCTTAGTCCTCGGTAAATCTCGCCTTGCACCAATGAAACAGATTTCTATACCTAGCCTAGAACTGTCTGGAGCTGTAGTCGCATGCCGCATGTATGCAATGGTATCAGAAGACCTCGACATGAAAATCGACCAAGCCGTGTTCTTGACTGATTCTACAATACTGCTGGGATATATCAATAACGCATCACGACGTTTCAAAACGTTTGTAGGTAACAGACTCAGTGTCATTCATGAAACTACGTCGCCTGACCAATGGCGCCATGTTGATTCCGGTTCGAATCCTGCCGACATTGCGTCTAGAGGTATCGACCCAAGTTATACACAAAGACTACAAACATGGCTTAAGGGTCCTAAATTCCTTCTTCAAGATCCAACTGCTTTGCCTGCCCATAGCCATGTGCCGGAAGAAGCAGATGATGACACGGAAGTAAAGAAGGAAGCTGTGTAATAAATAGTACAACGACAGATACAGAAATTGACAGAATTATAATGCGTTACTCCGACTTGACCAAACTACAACGAACATTCGTATGGCTGCAAAGATTTAAAACTTATTGCAGACACCGTTATCTAAAACATGACGTACAAGTACCCACAGACGATATTACAGTAATAGAAGTACGGAACGCCACACGAGACATATTAAAATGTGCACAGAAAGGACACTTTTCTGAAGAACTCTCAGCACTGAGAATGGATAATCCAGTGAAGAAAGATAGTAGAATCGCATCTTTGAATCCCATATTACATGACGGTCTCATACGAGTACATGGGAGAGTGAGACGGGGGAATCTCCAAGAATATCCGCTTATTCTACCCAGCAAACATCACGTGACTACTCTAATAGTTAGACATTACCACAACATCAATAATCACGTGGGAACTCAGCAGGTGCTTGCAGCTACACGGGAAAAGTATTGGATAATACATGGCTCCAGTTCGGTAAAAAAGACAATAGGGAATTGTTTTATATGCAGACGACAACACAGTCCACTACTGACACAACAGATAGCACCACTTGTTTCAGAACAAACCACTCCAGACAAACCACCATTTACCTACATAGGCGTAGATAACTTCGGTCCACTGTTAGTTAAGTCGGGACGCTCACATTCGAAGAGATATGGTTGTCTGTTTACTTGTTTAGCAACTAGAGCAGTTCACATTGAAATTGCCTATAGTCTGACAACAGATTCATTTATCGCAGCCTTTCAGCGTTTCACCAGCCGACGTGGGACTCCTGAAAAGGTATTCAGCGACAACGGATCGAATCTTGTAAGCATTGACAGAGAACTAAAATAATCAACACAAGAATGGAACCAGTCAAAAATAGGACAACACATGGTTCAACATGAAATTGAATGGCACTTCAACCCTCCATACGCCAGCCATAGGGGCGGTGCTTGGGAGAGACTGATTCGGTCAACGCGTTCTATTTTAAAGGCCATCGCTAGAGAGCAACTACTCACAGAAGAAAAACTGGTGACGTTAATGGTGGAAGCTGAGAGAATAATGAATGATCGACCGATAACACAAGTGAGTAATGATCCAAATGATCCTATGGCACTTACACCTTACATGTTACTATTGTTTAAAACCAATTCAAGCATGCCCAGAGGAAATTTCAAGAAAACTGATACGTACTCTAAACGATGGTGGAGACAAATACAATATTTGTCCGATGTAGTCTGGCGAAGATGGATTCGTGAGAACTTGCCTAAACTCCAGTTACGTCAAAAATGGCATAGAGTGAAAACTGATCTACGTGAAGGCGATGTCGTACTTGTTGCTGATTACAACTTGCCAAGAGGACAGGGGCAGCTAGGCAGAGTTACCGAACTATATATTGGTCGGGATCGGCATCTACGTAGCTGTGTGGTAAGGACTCGCAATTCAGAATCAGTTAAACCTATCACTAGACTATGTCTGTTAGAGAGTTCACAGTAATGTTTACAGTCAATAACTCGGATTACGCTTTACGTATGTACTATTAAGTAGGTACACAGATAATTGTGACTTGTAAAGTAATGACATTTTTTGTTTATATCTATTTAAGAAATAATTTATCTCATCCAGTGATTTGTCGTTGAATAAATCATTGTTTGGAGTTCAGATGCGAAGGAATTATATCACGAGGGCGCAGCCCGAGTGATAAAATAATACGCATCTGAACGACAAACAATGATTTATTCAAGAGCAAATCACTAAATGAGATATATTATTTCGATTCTAACACGTTACAAAGGATTTTTAAGTACATCCTTGATGACATGCATTAAATATTTGCCCGTTTTCAATCGGTTTCTTTTCCAGCGCGCCGCTATGCCGTTTGACGCCATGACGTAATAATTGTGACGTCAGAACAGTGATTTGTTGTATAATAATTCACTGTTTTCTGCCTTCTTTGTTTAATAGGAAAATGAATCGGATCGTGTTAGAATAAACTTTAGGCTTCTACTGCAAGCTGTATCCACATGTATAAAGGCACATGTAACGCTAATTGAATTTTAATTGGCAATAAGAATATTTATTTTTATGAATCAGTATATAAACATGTTTTATTTGTAAGGGTTGCTAACAAAAGTACATGTATTTGATGAAATTTAAGTAATTTCATGGCGGGGACTGTAAGAACCGTGACGTTCTGAATATTAAATTTTATCTATTGTTTTATTCATGGCGCTAAATGTGACGTTTGGCGTCAATTTGTACGTGACGTCCAGTATACGTCTGACGTCGTTTTCGCCCGTTAGTTTGTTATAATTTAAACGTGAGTTAAGGAGCTTGGATGAAATTTACTTTGTTAAAGTAAATTTATTTGAGATACCAAAGTTGGTAAGGTTTTGTATTTTTTATTCAGAATTAATTGGTATCATAAAGTAAATATTGTTGTTATTTAAAACGTCCATTTTTGCAGTAAAGAATTGATTTATTATTTTTATTAAATGTAATTTTTGAATGTTTGTATGAATGCTGTTTTGTATAAATTGTTTGTACGTTTGTTTGAATATCTGTTTTTAAATTTATTGTAGGATGAGGAATGGTCACAGGTTACATCTGCATTAATATCAAGTCATTCTAGTTAGGGGTATTGATGCTAGACGAAACGGTCCCATTTGGTTAACCTCGTACGGACGGATGGACGGCCGAAATGAAAGAGAGGGCCGTTTCTTTTGTTATTTTCTTTTGTTTGAATAGTGGGCCCTGGCCCATTATTCTATTTCAGTAGATGCTGGGGGCATAAAAATAACTAAAACTGCTAACTTTTAAGGGACCGTGCATAATTCATGGAATATTTCTGCCAGAGTAATGTACCTTGCGACATATGACTTTGGTGATGATGTGGAACAATTATTTTTTTGAAGTTTGAATCAAATCCATTTAACAACAAGAGGGTCATGATGACCCTGGATCGCTCACCTGAGTAATATGAGCTACATGTTTCAAATGTCAAACTGATGATAAAATAATAAAGAAAGTCAGTAGGTCATATCCATGGTTAATGAAATTCAGTTTTATGATTGATGTGCAAAACTGTGTATGTTATCAAAATTTCAAGGCTGTATCTTAAAAAACAGGAAAGTAGGCCAGTAGGTCAAGGTCACAGTCAAGTGACATCATATTACTTGGGGTCATCAGGTAATTATAATTAAACAGTCTTGGAAATAGGATCAGATGAGTTTTTAAGTATTTTTTCCTATATAACTCGCATAATAACTAAGTAACCCCAGGGCGGGGCCTCTTTTAACCCTGGGGCATAATTTGATCAATTTTGGTAGAGGTCTACTAGACAATGCATCATACCAAATATCAAAAGCCTAGGTTATATGGTTTCAGACAAGAAGATTTTTAAAGTTTTTTCCTATATAAGTCTATATAAAACTTGGGACCCTCAGGTCAGGGCCTCTTTTCACCGCAGGGGTACAATTTGAACAATTTTGGTTGAGGACCATAAGACAATGCTACAAACCAAATATCAAAGGTCTAAGTGTTTTGGTATTAGAGAAGAAGATTTTTAAACGTTTTTTTCTATATACGTCTATGTAAAATTTGGGACCCCCGGGGCTGGGCCATATTTGACCCTAGGGGATAATTTGAACAATCTTGGTAGACGACCACTAGATAATGCTACATACCAAATATCAAAGCCCTAGGCCATGTGGTTTTGTACAAGAAGATTTTCAAAGTTTTCCCTATATAAGTCTATATAAACCATGTGACCCCCGGGGCGGGGCCATTTTTGACCCTAAGGGAATAATTTGAACATTGGTAGAGGATCACTAGATGAGGCTACATACCAGATATCAAAGCCCTAGGCCCTGTGGTTTTGGACAAGAAGATTTTTTAAGATTTTCCTTTCGGTTGCCATGGCAACCAGAGTTCTGCATGGAATTAAATTCTTTGAACAATTTTGGAAGGGGGCCACCCAAGGATTATTCCTATGAAGTTTGGTGTAATTCTGCCTAGTGGTTTTCAAGAAGAAGATTTTTAAAAAAAATGTTGACGGACACACGACGGACGACGAACATTGTGCGGTCACAAAAGCTCACCATGAGCCTTTGGCTCAGGTGAGCTAAAGATCTAGATACAAGTGAAGGAGCATCAAATCTTTAACCAGAAATTCTAAGTAAAAAAGGGGAGCTATTCTGAATAAACACATCAGCTGGAGAGGCTGCCATGTAGAGCAACTCTTTTAAATCTAAAACAAATCAATTCAGAAATAGCAGATATATAGTGAAAGTTGCATCAAAATTAGCCAGAATATCTAAAGTAGAAAGGCGGTATAATTCATGAAATACTGGTGACATGTATCATATGATGTGGGTGATGATGTTGAGCTACATTGTATTTCTAGTTTGAATGAAATCAATTTAGTATTGACAGAGACAGAGTTAAAGTTTATCAAAACTTCAACCTGTAATTCTAAGAAAAGAGTAGGAATAACTGATGAAATACTGTTGACACAGCTATGGTTCTTGAACCATTTGGTGTGGATGATGATGAGGAACAGCAATTTTCAATTTGAATCAAATTAATTTAGTAATGATGGAGTCAGAGTTAAAATTCATCAAAACTTCAATCTGAAATTAAAGCGGGGACAAAATGCATGAAATATTGGTACAAGAGTAATAGACCTTGTGCAATATGATAATCATAAAATACTGGTGCCACTTTGAGTTATGGCCCTTGTGTCATATGATGTAAGTGATGATGACGAATAACGTTTTTTAAAGTTTGATGCAAGTCCATCATGTAATAACAGATATAGAGAAAGTGCATCAAAACATTTAACCAAGGTGTGGGCGCATAACAGACGCTGACACTGACAACAGCGCCGGATCGAGAAGGATAGCTTTCCATATACTTTGTGTCGAGCTCATATATTTGTGTGAAATTATTTTAAAATCAGGCTGGTGATTAAGGAAGAGATGCTGTTTCAAATTTATTTTTTCTGCGTTTAGCTCTGACAGTCCCTTATGCAACCAAAGAAGCAACTGCAAAACTTTGAAAGAGGATCACGTAAGAACATCCAGGTCATGTTTCATCCATTTCCAACTAATATTTTCATAGGAGAAGTCGTCCGAAGAAAAGTGTGGATGGATGGATAGATAAAGGATAGTGAGTGATCACAATAGCTCATTCCCAGCACAAAGTGCTCGGATGAGATCAACAGAATTCATTCTAATAAATAAATCATTTTTTGGATTTATTTATTTATTTGGGTTTTACGACGCACCAACACAATATAGGTTATATGGCGCCAAACAGGACTACAAATTTTTGTTTCACATCTCATTTACATCCAAATGAAAACATGAATTATGGAATAGTTTCAAAGTACCTTTATGATTGTATAACTTACTTTGTAATACAAGATATACGAAATAAACAAGAGGACCATGATGGTCCTAAATCGCTCACCTTTCCCCACATGACCCAGTTTTGAACTGAGTACGACGTCATTTTTTCTATTATTTGACATAGTGACTTTTTTTAGCTCATGTACCTCAGTTTTGAACTTGACCTAGATATCATCAAGGTGAACATTCAGACCAATTTTCATGAAGATCCATTGAAAAATATTGCCTCTAGAGAGGTCACAAGGTTTTTCTATTATTTGACCTAATGACCTAGTTTTTGATGGCACGTGACCCAGTTTCGAACTTGACCTAGATATCATCAAGGTGAACAATCTGATTAATTTTCATGAAGATCCATTCAAAAGTATGGCCTCTAGAGAGGTCACAAAGTTTTTCTATTTTTAGACCTACTGCCCTAGTTTCAGACCGCAGTTGACCCAGTTTCAAACTTGACCTAGATATCATCAAGATGGACATTCTGACTAACTTTCATAAAGATCCAAAAAAAAATGTGACCTCTAGAGTGGTCACAAGGAAAAGTTTACAGACGCACGGATGCATGGACGACGGACGCTGCGCGATCACAAAAGCTCACCTTGTCAGTTTGTGACATGTGAGCTAAAAAGTGTCTAGAAAAGTCCACAAATATACAATTCAAAATCAAACAACATGACAAAAGGGATACAATTCAATCAGGTTTTCTAAAACAATTTACTTCTTGCTAAGAATTATTCTGGTATTACAGTAAATTTCATTTACCCAAAATAAACCAATTATCCTGTAGTAATAGTAACATGTAATTAAACTGTTTCATTATCAATAATATTTACTTTGTAGCAACAATAAATAGTATTATATACTAATTAAATGTTTTATTGTCAACATTATAACACTTTAGCAACAATAAATAGTAGTTAAAATGTTAAATGAGCCACACCACGAGGAAACCAACATACAGTGTTTGCGACCAACATAGATTCAAACCAGCCTGCACATCCGTGCAGTCTGGTCAGGATCAATGCTGTTCGCTAACAGTTTCTCTAATTGCAATAGGCTTTGAAAGCGAACAGCATGGATCCTGACCAGACTGCGCGGATGCGCAAGATGGTCTGGATCAATGCTGGTCGCAAAGCCACTATGTTGTTTTTCTCATGGTGCGGCTCAATTATTTAACAAAACAAGAAATTGTGGCTGAGGTACAGACGTTCCCTGCCTAAGAGCATTCTGTACTAAACATATTGCCAGACAATATAAAGTAACCTACAGATTTAAAGGTTAACATGTTTGTAATCTGGATCCACGGCCATGTACACCCTAGTTATACACGGTTTTGATATATGTTATTTTTTCAATACATTTAGTGAAGAGGACTTGGGTTTGAAAATGTTGGAAATCTATAATTTGTAATTACACGTAGCCTATAGCTAGAGACAGTAACTTTTTCTACTATTGAACGTCTTGACCTAGATTTTGAAGCTAGATACTGTAACCCAATTTTAAACGTGACCTAGATATCATAAAGATAAATATTCTAATCAAATTGTATCCAGGCCAGGTAGGAAACGCCACCACATCAATAGTAACAAAGATGTACTATATTCATGAAGATGCTTTCTATTACGTTTAAACATTTATTATTTCTTTCCTTTACTACATAATTGATACCAAACAAACAACTTAACACAAAATAGGTTTCAAAATTTCATATAACAAATCAATAGCACAATAACAATATAATAATGGAACGCCTTCAATATATATATAATCAGAAGTAAACTAGTATCTATACCACAACTCTTTCTAAATATACATGTACTGATGCAATCAATATGTCAAAGAAAACGTAACAATGTCAGAAAACAATCATTGATTAAACCTACTACCATGCCCTTAATAAAAGCAATCATGAATTTCAGAAATTCACAAAATTGTATTGAATAGGTATTTTTTACAGCTGTGTATAGAAGTGGATTATATGTATGTACAAAATTTCTTGAATAATATTAAAAAATTGTTTACTTCGTATTCAATCGTACATTATTATATTACTATTTATGAACATTTCCAATAAAGCAGAACCTTACAGACAGATTACAGAAAGGAATGGACAGTTCATATGTAATACGACAGATATGTGTCAGATTATCTTTCTCTTTACGCATTTCCTTTTAATTTCTTAATCTGTTAAAACAATCGTACGGTGGTATGTTTAGGACATGCAATTATTTTTTTAGGATAAAATTATCTTGAGCGATCAACATCTTATCTCGTGCGCACGACATCTTATCTTGAGCGATCAACATATTATCCTGAGCGATCAACATCTTATTTCGTGCGCACGACATCCTATCTTGAGCGATCAACATCTTATCTCGTGCGCACGACATCTTATCTTGAGCGATCAACATCTTATTTCGAGGGATCAACATATTATCTTGAGCGATCAACATATTATCTTGAGCAATCAACATCTTATCTCGAGCGATCAACATCTTATTTCGTGCGCACGACATCTTATCTTGAGCGATCAACATCTTATCTCGAGCGATCAACATATTATCTTGAACGATCAACATATTATCTTGAGCGATCAACATATTATCTTGAGCGATCAACATCTTATCCTGAGCGATCAACATCTTATCTCGTGCGCACGGCATCTTATATTGAGCGATCAACATATTATTTTGAGCGATCAACATCTTATTTCGTGCGCACGACATCTTATCTTGAGCGATCAACATCTTATCTCGAGCGATCAACATATTATCTCGAGCGATCAACATCTTATCTCGAGCGATCAACATATTATCTTGAGCGATCAACATCTTATCTTGAGCGATCAACATCTTATCTCGTGCGCACGACATCTTATCTTGAACGATCAACATATTATCTTGAGCGATCAACATCTTATTTCGTGCGCACGACATCTTATCTTGAGCGATCAACATCTTTTCTCGAGCGATCAACATATTATCTTGAGCGATCAACATATTATCTTGAGCGATCAACATCTTATCTCGAGCGATCAACATATTATCTTGAGCGATCAACATATTATCTTGAGCGATCAACATCTTATCTCGTGCGCACGACATCTTATCTTGAGCGATCAACATCTTATCTTGAGCGATCAACATATTATCTTGAGCGATCAACATCTTATTTCGAGCGATCAACATATTATCTTGAGCAATCAACATATTATCTCGAGCGATCAACATCTTTTCTCGGTCATCTTATCAATATCTATTAAGGACCTTTGTGTGAATTCAGATCATTAGTAAAAACATACGGCTTCCACCGTTTTAGTTTTTATTTAGATTATACTTATAACCGTTTCACATGTTTGCAGGGTTAGACATTTAAATACGGAAACTGATAAAAAAAAGGCAGCAAAAGATCAGTGATGATGCAAAGAAATAAATTTAAGTCCTTGACAAAAAAATAATATGTAGGCTTCGCTATGGAAGCCCTGGAGGGACAATTGATTTCCGTACTTCCCACTTCTGACTTCTAACTTTTGCACTTCTCACTTCCAACTTCTTGACTGCCTACTACCTACTTCTAACTTCCACACTTCTGACTTCTAACTTCCGCACTTCTGACTTTCGACTTCTGATTTCAAACTTCCACACTTCTTACTTCCGACTTCTTGACTTCTTACGTCCTTCTGCTAACATCCGCTCTTCTGACTTCTAACTTCCCGACTTTCGACTTCTGATTTCCAACTTCCACACTTCTTACTTCCGACTTTTGACTTCTTACTTCCTTCTTCTAACTTTTGCACTTTTGACTTCTAACTAACGCACTTCTGACTTCCAGCTTCCTGACTTCATACTTCCGACTTCCAACTTCCACACTTCTTACTTCCGACTTCAAAAAAAGGAAAGTTGGCAGTCAGAAGTGCGGAAGTTGGAAGTCAGGAAGTTAGAAGTCAGAAGTGTGGAAGTTGGAAGTCGGAAGTATGAAGTCAGGAAGCTGGAAGTCAGAAGTGCGTTAGTTAGAAGTCAAAAGTGCAAAAGTTAGAAGAAGGAAGTTACTTTTTTTATATGAGGGGGGAGGTAAGGAGAATCCGAAGCTCTGACTAGCGAAAAGGCTCACTCCAGCCCCTGCTTTCCGAGTATTTACTTACATCTTATTAATGTTTCTACTAGATAAAGTAAATGTGCCAAACAGAACAAAAACAATATGAAACAAGAGCTGTCCGTATGACAGCGCACTCCACTATTCAGCGATTTGACAGTAAAATGAATTTATGTCTCAATAACAGACCTCTACTTTAAAAGGAAGATACACCAAGATGATGATGGTAAAGACATATTTTGAGTTTCAAGTCATTACCTTACATAGTACCAACGTTATGTCCAGAAAACGAAGTTTGTCAAAAAATTTAAGTACGAAAGGGGCATAATTTGGTCAAAAATACAAATCAGAGTTATGAAGATTGTTACCACACATGCAGATGATGATGATAAAGACACATTTTAAGTTTCAAGTCATTATCTTATATTGTACTAAAGTTATATTCAGAAAGTAAAGATTGCCAAAATACTTTAAGTATGAAAGGGGCATAATTCTGTCAAAAATACAATTAGAGTTATGTGAATTGCAACCACACATGCAGATGATGATTATAAAGAAATACTTTTAATTTCAAGTCGTTATCTTTTAAAGTACCAAAGATATGTCTATTAACTAAGCTTTCAAAAAAACATTAACACGAAAATAATTCCAAGTATTACAACTTGGTGAGCTTGACCTTGGGTATAATGTACCCAGCCCCTACTTTGTTTGTATGCTGGGCAATGTTTATGAGAACTTACAGTAAGATATATAGTAACAATAGTAATAAAGATATGACAGAAAAAGGTTGCTGAACAACTTTAACCTTAAAAATAACCTAAGTATAACACCTTTGTGACCTTGACCTTGGGTATAATGGTGTGCCCAGCCCTTGCACATAGTTTGTTTGTATGCTGGACAATGTTTATGTGAAGTTACAGTAAGATATAAGCAATAGTCACAAAGATATGACAGAAAAACAAAGGTTGCCGAAAAACTTTAACCTTAAAAATTACCTAAGTATAACACCTTGGTGACCTTGACCTTGGGTATAATAGGCCCAACCCCTTCACATACTTTGTTTGCATGCTGAACAATGTTAATGTGAAGTTACAGTAAGATATAAGCAATAGTAACAAAAAAAAAACAACAACAAAGGTTGCCGAAATACTTTAACCAAGAAAGCTCATGCAGACGCTGATGCCGGGGCGAGTAGAATAGCACCCCTATTCTCTGAATAGTGGAGCTAAAAACTGGGTAATGTCCAGAAACTGTCATCCAATTATAAATCGATGAATTTCTTAAAGAAATATTTCAGTTATTTATTTACAGAATAAATGACATTAAGACCATCTCCTCATATTTCTGTAAATAATATGTCAGGATTTGGTGAACCTGCTTGTTATCGCTGTGTGTAGGAAACCTCGAATGACCTAAAAGCCCACACTATTTCATGAAAACTTTAAATTTAAACCAAAAGTTAACAAAAATAAGAAAAGAACCATAAAGTACCAAAAAGAAAAAGATAATAATTATGTTTTGGTCTAGTGACCTAGATTTTGAGATAACCGGTTTCAAAATAGGCCTAGTTGGACCTACTGACCTAATTTTTGACAAAGTGAGCTAGATGACAAATTTTAAAACTGATCTAGGTTTTATAAAGACAAAAGCATTTTGGCCAGGTGTTTGATGCAGATCAGGTAAAAAGTGGCATCTAGAAGGTTACGAATATTTTTAAATGATATGACCTTTTGACCTAGTTTTCTACCACAGATGACCCAATTTAAACTTACTAATTTAATCAAGAAAAACAATCTGACTGAAAAGATCACTTTTTACCTACCCAGATAGTAACAATAATAACAAGAGAATGAAGTATTGCCATGCAATACAAAGTCCCCTACTGGAAGGCACCTAATTAGGCATCTACTGCAGTATAACATAATGAACTGATATCTGTCAATGATGTATAAACCATATTTTACTATATATACAATATAATATAACAAAGCACTTGGATTAAAATTTGCATATATAAAAACGTACAGTTGTTTTCATTTGGAATTTTGTTTTGGCCGATTATACAAAAAGTAATCATAAAAGTTATTTATAGTAACAACAAAGTGAAATTAACCCTAAAAAAACCACAAACAACCCCCCCCCCAACCCCCCCCCAAAAAAAAACCCCAAAACAATTCTATAAAATATAAGTCCACAAGAAACTCTTAACCAGGTAGGGATAGACCAAAATACACCTACCAATTGGATGTATCATGCATGTTGTACCACAGAAAAGTGGTCTCAATTTTTCCCTACGACCAGTAATAAAAAAGTTACAATATATTCTATTTATAGTAACAACAAAGGGATATAATTCTAAAACAAGTGTGCCGCATAGTGGTGAACATTTGTGCCAAGTTACATCAAAATCCCTCCATGTATGAAGAAGAAATGCTCCGGACAAAGTCAATCTTGAATTTGACCTTTAACCTCTAATTATGACCTTGACTTTAGACCTAGGGACCTGGTTCTGGCGCGCGGCAATTCGTCTCATGGTGGTCAACATTTGTGCCAAGTTACATTAAAATCCCTTTATGCATTAAGAAGAAATGCTCCAGACAAAGTCATTCTTGAATTTGACCTTTGACTTCTAAGTATGACCTTGACCTTAGACCTAGAGCTGGGGCTTTGCGCACAACATGTTGTCTCATCCAGGGAAATGTTTGTGCCAACTGATATTTAAATCCTGTTTTGCATGACAAAGTTATAGACCGGACAGGAAAAAAATCCTATTGACCTTTGATCTCAGTGTGACCTTGACCTTTAAGCTAGGGTTCTGGGTGTTGCACACGACACGTCGACTCACCATGGGGAACATTTATGCCAAGTAATATTGTAATCCCTTGATGGATGACAGAGTTCTGGACCGGACAGGAAAAAAAACCTATTGACCTTTGGCCTCCAATTGTAACCTTGACCTTTGAGCTAGGGGTGTGGATTTTGCGCATGACATGTTGCATCATCATGGGGGGGGGGGGCGCATTTGTGCCAAGTAATATCAAAATCCCTTCATGGATGGCAGAGTTATGGACCGGACAGGAAAAAAGCCCTATTGACATTTGACCCCCAATTGTGACCTTGACCTTTGAACAAGGGCTCCGGGATTTGTGCAAGACATGTTGTCTCATCACGGGGAACATCTGTGCTAAGTAATATTGAAATCCCTTAATGAATGACAGAGTTATGGACCGGACAGGAAACAGACCCTATTCATGCCATGTTAACATTTGACTGCTAAGTGTGACCTTGACCTTTGAGCTAGGGGTCTGAAAGTTGTGCATGACACATCATCTTATTATGAGGTACAACTGTGCCAATTGATATTAAAATCCCTTCATAGATGGGAGAGTTATGGACCGGACAGGAAAAAAGCCCTGTTGTCCTTTGACCTCAAATTGTGACCTTGATCTTTGAGCTAGGGGCGCGGGTTTTACGCATGACATGTTGTCTCATCATGGGGAACATTTGTGCCAAGTAATATTAAAATCCCTTCATGGATGAAAGAGATATAGACCAGACACGAAACAGACCCTGTTCATGCCATGTTAACATTTGACTGCTAAGTGTGACCTTGACCTTTGAGCTAGGGGTATCAAAGTTGTGCATGACACATCATCTTATTATGAGGTACAATTGTGCCAAGTGATATTAAAATCCCTTCGTGGAAGAGAGAGTTATGGACCGGACAGGAAAAAAGCCATGTTGACCTTTGACCTCCAATTGTGACCTTGACCTTCAAGCTAGGGGTCCGGGTTTTGCGCACGACACGTCGTCTCATCATGGGGAACATTTGTGCCAAGTAATATTAAAATCCCTTTATGGATAAAAGTTATGGATCGGACAGGAAATTGCGGACGGACGGAATGAAGGAATGACAGAATGACGGAATGATGGAAAAGCGCATTCCTATAGTCCCCGAAACTGGTTTTCAACCAGTAGGGGACTAACAAGTTTTTCAATGATTTGGCCAAGTGACATAGTTTTGACCCTAATGACCAAAAAATAAACTTACGGTACTAACTTCAAAACGAAAATCATTCTGACTATGTTTCATAAAGATAAGGCACAAATTACGCTCCCTTAAGAGTGTTTATAAAGTTTTTCTATGATCTGACCAAGTGAACTACTTTTTTTACCCGAGATAATAAAATTTAAAAGTTACCTAAATGTCATTTAGTTTGAGCACAAACAAATACAAGTACTGAATCCTGTAATAAGCTACTAAGAGAAGGAAAGGACAGGTAGAAGAAGATGTGATGTTGTTAACTTACGCTGCTTTTATAGAATCCCTAAAATAATAAAACTTCAATTTTTCATTAACTGTTGTTATAATGAGAAGTACTAATCATGGGGCACAAACTTTCATTTTTTGACTAAGTAAAGGGCCATAACTGTGGTCTTGCAGTGCCATATTGGTCTTGCAAAGTGATAAAAGAAAAATAATTCAAAAGAAATTGAGGTGCATAAATTAACATGCTGGATAATATTCCTACATGTTTTCGTGACTCTAGGAGCAATTTTCAAGGTATACTGCAACATAAACTTTTCAGCCTATATATGTAGTTTTCACTAAGTCAAGAACCTTAACTTCAGTCTGGTTAAGTGAAATCCAAAACAAAACACCAGGTGCGCAACTAAACATGTTATAATTATTGCAATCTCCTAATGTTTTATTACTACTCTAATTTAAATACATTTTAAGATACATGCGACACAAACTTATATTCCATATTATGACATACGTAACTCAGTTTTGAACATAAACTTATCAGTCCATCAAAGTTTTATTAAAAGGTCCTGTACAAGATGTGACCTCTAGAGTATTAACAATGTTTTTAAATTATTTGTCACAATCGGGCTTGGCAGTGGTAACTCCTGTAAAGTCTGGTGGAATTCAAACCAATGGTATAGGAGAAGTGGTACAAATAAAAGACTTTGGCCAACCAAGGGTCATGATTTCGCTGCAAATAATTTAATAATATGCACAACTTTGCTTCACAAAGTGAGGGTGGATAAAATCCAGCCTAACTATATAAAGAAAGTAGATTTAACACTGTAAAATATGACAAACCAAGGGCCATAACTCTGCTGAAGATCACTGAACTGGAACATGTTGGTAATATACATGATAGGACTTGGCACAGATTATTCTTGTAAGGTTTGGCGAAAATCAGCTCAATGGTGGAAGAAAAGTTGCCAAAATATCATAAAATTTGACAAAAAGGACCAAAACTCCCCAGAAAATCACTGAATAAGAACAAGTTTATAAAATGCATAAAAAAATTATAACACCGATCACTCCTATTAGGTTTGATGGAGATCTGCCCTACTATATAAGAGAAGTGGCTACTGGTACTGATGATAAACCCGAACAGAAAATGAGAGTTTTTACCTGTAACTTTTTTATTTCTGCAATTTGTAATCAATGGTTGGTATCAAAATAAAGCTTAACATTTGCTGAAAACTTTGCATAATTTAAATTTATATTTAGTTAGCAAACTCACACGAAGTGAGGCCCTGAAAGGGGTTAGTAAATTGGGGACTGAAAGCAGGTTGACTGATGATAAATTCGAACACTTTGTCGTTTACAAAATTTTCTTTGTAGTATTATATTGAAACTTTTCCAAAAAGCTGCAAGAATCATTCCTGATTAAGTAATAAAAAGTTACCCAATGTCAGGCCTTCATGTGGCGACAGTGAGCATGCGCAAAAAACACCCTCTTCCCCAGTAATTTTGGATAAAACATTTTATACAGATAAATGTAAGTCATTCATTTATACAGAATATTTACCAATTTTGTTTTTATTTACACCAGTTGGTGTTGTAAATGGAAATTATTAGATGGTGTGTTCAATTTTTTAAATAACCGATTGCAATCAAATATTTCCAAGGTGGTCGACTTTATCATCTATCCGGGTTTATCATCAGTACCAGTAAAACATATCATTTGACGAATCATGGGCTATAATTCTGCTGAAGGAACACTAAACCCAGGAACATGTCGACGAAATGCACAACTAGGCTTAGGATCATTTTTTAAAAGTCTGCTGTAATTTCTCCTTGTGGTATCGCAACAGTTGCCTAGACAAGGTAAAAGGTGACAAGTTATAACTTCACTGAAAGTCACTAAACTGGAACATGTACATGCAAAATATGCACAATAAGGCTTGGTACTGATAACTCCTGTGAGGTTTTGGTGGAATTCTGCCCAATAGTAAAAGAGAAGTGGCTGAAACATCATAAAATTCAATAGATCATAGTGAAATTCAGCCAACTTGTATACAAGTAAACACTAAAAATGACAAATCAAGAGCAATAACTTTGCTGAAAATTACTGAAGCAGGGGCACTGATCACTCCAGTAAGGTTTTGAGGAAATTCGCACTATTATGTAACAAGTGGCTAAAGCATCATAAAACTTGACAAATCAAGGGCTGTAACTCTGTTGACAAACAATAAACTGGAACATGCAGATGATATGCACAACTAGGCATAGCAATGATCACTTCTGTGAAGTTTGCTGTAATTTCTCCTGGTTGTAGCGAAGTTGCCCAGACAAGGCAAAAATACAACAAGTCAAGGGCCAAAACTCCACTGAAAATCAATGAACCTGAACATGATGACGATATGCACTATGAGGCTTGTTACTGATAACTTCTTAAAGTTTAATGGAATTCCACCCGATAATAAAAGAGAAATGACCGAAACATATTGAATTTAATAAATCAAGGGCGATAACCTCGCTAAAAATCATTCAATTCTGAGACACGCACAATAAGGCTTGGCAATGATCACGCCTGTGAAGTTAAGTGTAAATCTATCAACTGGTGTCAAAGGAGTTGCGTGGACAAACTTGCTCTGGCAGCCTAAGTGTAGTCTAGCTGACCAATTTGAGCAAATCCGAGTACGATCCACACAATGTTGCTACACAAATTTGGGGAAGATCCATTTAAAAAGTCATCTGAATGGCTATTTTTATTTTTAACTCCAAGTCCCCAAGTGATATAAAGGAGCATAAACACATTTGAGAAAGTCAATAAAAAGACGCTAATCACAACATCTTTCTTAATAGGACCAAGTGAAACCATTTGAATAAAATTTTGAAAGCACTTTTCAAGGATTCTACAAACCATGTTTGGTGAAATACATGAAGCTAAGTTCATGAGAAGAAGACGTTCAAAGCTTTTTCTAGTTTTGCTCTCTTGGCCCCTAAGGGCAAACTGGAAGTTCCAGGAACCACTGGAAGATATTTCTCATTATGGAAAACATTTGTGCCCAATAATATTCAAATCCCTTAATGGATAACAGAGTTATTGATTGGACAAGAAAAAGTCTCTCTTGACATTTGACTTGACTTTTGAGCTAGGGGTCTGTGTATTTTGCATGACGACTGACCATTTAAACACCATGTCAATTTGACCTACAAGCGTGACCTTGCCCTTTAAGCTAAGAATATGACACATCATCTTATTACGGGGAACATATGTAACCAAGTAATATTAAAATCCCTTCATGGACTGTTGCGTTACAAACTGAACAAGAAAAAAAAACCCGTTGACCACTGAGCTAGGAGTTTCAATTTGTGCATGACATGTCGCCTAATTATTGGGAACATTTGTCCTTGACAGATGACAGTTATGGACAAAAATAGGAAAGACAAAAAAATGCATCCTGTAGTACCGAAACTGGTTTTCAACCAGTAAGGGACTAATAATGTTCTTATAAGATTTTGGTTTTATTAATTAATTACACATGACACTTTATCCAGTGATACTTTTGACAGTTACAATAAGTGAAGATAGACATATAAGGTTTTTAATTCATGCACCAATACCATGTGCTATATCAAAATAATGTCAATCATTTTCGAACTATTCTCCTTGCTCTAATACGGCCAAGAGCACGCATAAGCTTGTCAACAGTAATTATCCCACCAGCTGAAAAAAGAAAATAGTAACATAATGTTCAGGATTATGAAAATGAAAAAAAAAAATACACAAGTCTTGAAAGAATATCAACTAATACCTCTTATCCCTTACCCGTTAATTAATGACCAAACCAAACATCAGCAAAATCAGCCTTGGAATTTTGACCAAAAGGATTGATATATTATACAAGTTTTCATATTGAAAAAAAAAAAGGAACAACTCTAGCTCAAATATCTTTAAAACACTGATAAAATTTCAAAACAAGTGTCCTGATAATAAGAAATTGGCCAAACAATCATGTATTCAGGAATGAGGTTTTAATTCAAGCTTATAGGTTACTCATCAATCCTACTACATTAATATATGTTTGTATGTAATGCATATTTGGAAATAAATATTGTTTAAACCAAACAACCATGCATCTAGGGGATATAAAATAAATTTAGTCAAAATATGCGTTTGTTTGTGGTGTTAAAAATGTCTAAGTAAATAGATCCTAACTGTTTTTCACTTTTATGACTTGCTTTTGCTTGTAAAAAGGGCACTTTTTTACTTGTGGAAAGTATTTTGTATAACATAAGAGCCAGGTTGGACATGGCAAATCCCCTAACACTTCCCCACTTAGCCAATAAATTTCTTGTAAATGGTGGCAAAAAGGAAATATTTTGATTATTAATCATATGCTAAGATGAGGAAGTGGGTTATCAAGAGCTACTTTGTTCAATACATACACAATGTAGTTCCTTAAATGTTCTTTACCACACGTGTGATATTTAAATAAATTCCTTTCAAAAGTTTCTAGTAAATCTACATAAGAAAAGGAGCTCAAAAATCAAGCAAAGTAGAGTTACTGTCTTTGTACACAGCACTTTCCCTAAATGTCCTCTGTCATTGTGTGAAACTGGATTTCTCCTTGATGTCTTTGAGAAGATTTTCAAAGCTTTCCAAAGTTTCCATATAGGCATTTACAAAAAACTACACATGCTCAGTTTAGTTGCAAAGACAATCAGAATTTTACAGGGATGACCTACTTTCCAAAGAATGTGAAAGACAACCATCAAATGAAACTTTCTGTGAAGTTTGGCTGAAATTGATTTTGTTGTCTGAGCCAAGTTCTTCAAAGAAATTGTGGACAAAGGATTCAATGATCCTAAAGACTAGGCAGGAGCACTTATCTCAATCTCTTTTGTCATTGTGTCAAGTTTCAACAAAATCACTTTAACAGTTTTTGATTTATGATCTTGGCATAGGTGCCGTATTTAGTACATCAAAAGAGGAGATAATTAAAAAAAGTATGCAAAATATAGTTATGGTTCTTGTCCATTGAACTACCTCTCATTAACTTCTATCACTGTGTGAAGTTTATGCTATAGACAAATGTCATGAGTAAACTACAGCTATCACTAAAGGTGATGCATGTACCCCCACACGCACTGAGACAGTACATTGCAATTAGACGCACACAAGATTGCATAATTATGTGCACAGTATGTATAAAGAATCTCTGTATATAGTATACAAAAAACAAAGTCCCATCCACAACTCTGCAGAATATTTATCTAAAAGAACGTAACATGCTTATTGCACAACTAGGGTTGGTACTGATCACTTATATGAAGTTTCATTAAATTGTGTGCAAGGGTTCAGAAGATTAGGCGTGTACGAGATTGCATATGCAGACTGTATGTATATAGAATGTCAACAAAAAAACAAAGTCCCATAACAGTGCAGAATTTTTTCTGATAGAACCTAAAATGCACCATGTACAACTAGGATTACTACTGATCACTTGTGTTAAGTTTCATTAAATTTTGTGCATGGGCTCAGGAGATTAGGCGTGCACAAGATCTATGTATATAGAATAGTAACAAAAATGTAAGTCCCATTACTCTGCAATTTTTTTTCTGAAAGAACCTAACATGCACCATGCACAACTACTGTTGTTACTGATCACTTGTGTGAAGTTTCATTAAACTGTGTCAAGGGGATGAGGAGAGTTGGTGCGCACAAGATTATATCTATGTATTTAGTACAGTAACAAACAAGAGCTGTCATTACTGGTGATAAATGCCCCCGAAGCCTGCCCAAGAATGCTACAGTTGTATGCGCAAAAATCACACATCATTTCTTGACCTTGACCTTGACCTAAGAGGCCCGGGTCATAAGCATGACATACCTCAATATGGTTAACATTTGTGTCAAATTATTTTCAAATCCCTTGATAAATGGCAGAGTTATGGACCAGACAAGAAACACCTTGACCATGGAGCTAGGGGTCTGGGTCTTGTGCATTCATGCCAAGTTATTTCAAAATCCCTTTATGGATGGAAGAGTTACAGCCCGGACAAGAACTTACCGGATGCACGCACGTATTTACGGACAGTGCGATTTTAATATGCCCACCTTCGGGGGCATAAAAACAAAGTCTGGTAACTCTGAAAATTTACATACAAAAACTTAACCAAAAAGGTCAAAAAAGGGGCATAATTTTGTTAAATGGCAAAGTAGAGTTACAGAACCTGTGCACTGCATGTCAGATCATGTCAGTAAACAAGTGTGTGAAGTTTCAATCTATTCCCATAAGTGGGTACTGAGATACCAGCTTACATACAAAAACTTAACCATAGAGTTATGAAACATGTGCAATATAACCAGCTAAGTCGAAAAAGGGGCATAATTTTGTAAAACAAGAGCAGTCCGTTAGACAGCGCGCTCGACTTTTCTCAGTGCTTGACTCTCAATTAGAGCTTTGCCAGTAAAAAAAAATCCAAGTTAAAAAGGGACATAATTCTGTCAAAATTAAAATCAGAGTTATGGGAATTGTGTCTTCTGGTGTAGACTTTGATAGAAAATAACTATTTTGAGTTTCAAGTCAAAAGCTTTAATAGTAACAGAGATATTTGACTTTATCAAATTTTTAAAAAAAATATTCTAAGTTAAAAAGGGGCATAATTATGTCAAAATTCAAATCAGAGTTATGGGAATTGTGTCTCCTGTTGTAGACTTTCATAGTAAATAACTATTCTGAGTTTCAAGTCAAAAGCTTTATTAGTAACAGAGATATTTGACTTTATCAAAAATTTTAACAAAAAATTCTAAGTTAAAAAGGGGCATAATTCTGTCAAAATTCAAACCAGAGTTAAGGGGATTGTTTCTTCTGATGTAGACTTTGATGGTTAATAAGTATTTTAAGTTTCAAGTCAAAAGCTTTGATAGTAACAGAGATATTTGACTTTATCAAACATTTTAACAAAAAATTCTAAGTTAAAAAGGGGCATAATTCTGTCAAAATTCAATCAGAGTTAATGAGATTGTTTCTCCTGGTGTAGATTTTGATGGTAAATAAGTATTTTAAGTTTCAAGTCAATAGCTTTGACAGTAACAGAGATATTTGACTTTATAAAAAACTTTAACCAAAAATTATAAGTTACAAAGGGGCATAATTCTGTCAAAATTCAAATCAGAGTTATGGGGATTCTTTCTCCTGGTGTAGACTTTGATAGTAAATATCTATTTTAAGTTTCAAGTCAATAGCTATGATAGTAACAGAGATATTTGACTTTATCAAAAACTTTAACCAACGGCGACGCCGACGCCGACGCCGGGGCGAGTGCAATAGCTCTAGCACATTTTCTTCGAAAAGTCGAGCTAAAAATCAAAATAGAGTTATGAAACCTGTGCAATATAAGTCATTTTATTACAGTGAATAAGTGTGTGAATTTTCAATCCATTCCGACAAGTGGTTACTGAAATACAAGCTTACATATAAAAACCTAACCAAATCGGGACGCGGACGCGGAGGCATGGGTGGGTCCAATAGTTCTACCTATTCTTTGAATAGTCAAGCTAAAAATGTTACGAATGGATGAACATTCCAATGGACAGACGCAGACAAGCACCATATCCTCCTTTCAATTTAGGGGAGAGGGAGCAGGGAAATGACCTTTTGCACAATAAATACTTTTAGGTGTGCAACTTAGTAATCTAAGTAGGAAAAAAGACGAGATCAGCCAATGCTGAATTTAAATTACTGCAGAATTTGGTTCAATGTTTGGCAGTCAGTGCAGCACCACCTTCTGAATAAATAAAAGTTCTTTTGGTACCTGGAATACTTCTAACCCAGTATTTATAATCAACTGACATTGAGAGGACTTGCGTATCTCATTCTGATCATAATTTCAAGAGAAGATATACAAGAGTCATGATGACCCTGTATGGCTCACATGTTAAACTTGGCCTTGGAATCATCAATATAAACATTCTGACCAAGTTTCATGAATATAGAGTTATAAATGCAGCCTTTACAGTGTGAACAAGCTTTTCCTTTGATATGAGTGTTGCCATAGTTTTTGACCCCACATGACCCAGTTTGGAATCTTGCTTAGGAATCACAAGACAAACATTCTTACAAAGTCTCATGAACATAGGGTCATAAATGTGGCCTCTACAGTGTTATCTAGCTTTTCCTTTGATTTGACCGGGTGACCTGGTTTTTGACCCAGTTTGAATCTTGGCATAGGAATCATCAATATAAACATTCTGACCAGGTTTCATGAAGATATGGTCATAAATGTGGCCTCTAGGGTGTTAACAAGCTCTTCCTCTGATTTGACCTGGTGACCTAGTTTCTAAACACACGTAATCCAGTTTCGAACTTGGCCTAGAGATTGTCAGAACAAACATTCTGTGCAAGTTTGTATCAAATCAAAGCATAAATGAAACCACTATACGGCTAAAAGGGCCAAAATAGAAAATTTTGCCACATCCAGGGGCAGTAACTCTAGAACCATGATGGAATCTAGCCGGTAATAGAAAAGAACCGAGGTCTTATTGTCACAAAAGTTGCGTGTAAATGTGGTTAAAATCAAATGTAAAATGTCACTTCTATCGTGTTCATAAGGTAAAAATCAACAAATTTTAGCTTTTACAGGGACCAATTAGGGGCCGTAACTCCGGAACTTATAATTGGATCAAACGGATTCATCATGGAATCCAAGAGCCAATAGCCAAAATAGCAAATTTTGGATCGTTTTGGGCCATAACTCTGGAACCCATGATGGGAATGGGCCAGTTTTCGAAAGGAACCAAGATATTATGCCAATACAAGCTGTGTACAAGTTTGATTGCAAAATGTTGTCTCTTCCGTGTTCACAAGAAATTGTGGATGAACGGACGAACGACAGACAACAGACGAAGTGTGATCACAAAATCTCACCTTGTCACTACATGACAGGTGAGCTAAAAACAGAATAAAATAAACTAGAGCTATCACCAAATGTGATTCATACCCCCACCAAAAGCATTGTTTGAAAATTTTTTTTTATTTTTTTGTTGGATTTAACGTCGCATCGACACATGATAGGTCATATGGCGACTTTCCAGCTTTAATGGTGGAGGAAAACCCTAGATGCCTCTCCGTGCATAATTTCATCATGAGCAAGCACCTGGGTAGAACCATTGACCTTCCGTAAGCCAGCTGTATGGCTTCCTCACATGAAGAATTCGACGCCCCGAGTGAGGCTCGAAACCACATCGATGAGGGGCAAGTGATTTGAAGTCAGCGACCTTAACCACTCGGCCACAGAGGCCCCTTGTTGAAAAAGGTAACATTTGAAATTAATGACTCCAATGTTGGATGAATATTGCACAATAGCTTGAGTCTGTGCTAAAAAATATCAAATAATAAGAGAGGTACAGATAAAGTGTATCAAAACACTATACAAGTATAATTCTAAGCAAAAAGGGGGCATAATTCATGAAATATTGGTGCAAGAGTTATGCACCTTGTGTCATATAATGTGGGTGATGATGCGGAACAACTACTTCAAGTTTGAATCAAATGCATTTCGTAATAACTGAGATATAGTGAAAATGCATCAAAATAAACTTTAAATTCTAAGTAAAAGGGGGCATAATTAATGAAAAAATTAGTGTCAGAGTTATGTACTTTGTGTCACATGATGTGGGTGGTAAGGTGGAACATCTATTTTAAGTTTGAATCAAATCCATTTAGTAATAACTGAGATATAGATTTAGGGGCGTGACGGGATGTGGCGTGACGTGACGGGACAAAACTGACTCCTATATAGCCTCCCCTCACCCCTCCCCAAACATGTCTGGTGGGGGTATAAAAATGTAGATATCTGAACCTTTCAAAATGGCTTCCACCACAGAGGCCACATCTGTCCTCTTGTAGCCTTTCGAAAGAACCGTTCTCACTTCATCTGATTCAAGAGGGTCATTGACCAACTTCTTGTCTGAAATATTTAGTATAAGGCATAATATTTGTATTGTTATTCACTTTAAGGAATGGTAGTTCCAAAATTAGACAGTTCAAAAATAGGTATCACAATTAGTACACACTTTTCATATTAATATGTAGAAGATTTCTTTGACTACTCATATTATTGTTGAAGTATTACATATTTAAGCATTTCAGGGAACTCTGCAAAGATTTATATGATGTAAAACCCTAACTTTTTCCTATATTCACTAATGTTTCCTTTTCATGAAAATATATACTCATGAAAGCATTACTACTATCATAATTAGCACTGCGTGTCTCATAAATTGGTCTTGTATTGCCCATATTCAACCTTCTGCAAACAGTTCTAATTCTAAACGTAGCAAAATTTTAACCTAGTGAAATATCTAACTATACAATAACTGCAGTAAGCACATCTTATGCAATTTATATGGCTTCAAGCAGAATACAGTATCAGTCTACAAGCCTGATATATTCCAAGTTGTATCAGGCTGGTAGATTTACATTATAATTTTTCATTCTTTTCATAAAACTTTACAAAACTGAAATACCTTCATACAACTTTGCTCTGTTCCTTATAATACGCTTCTTGATAAAAAAGATGAAAAATACGTAACTTTTCACTACATAATAGAACTAAACTGGAACTCTATATTGTTATTCACCTTTAAAATATCATAACATAAATTCTCTTTGATGGACATCAATTCCCTCTGCCTTGTTTTATTTTATTTAATTGGCTACCCCGACCCCACTCCTACCACTAATTGTGTTAAACAAGAGTGCCAGAATGTCACAATAAAAGCCCGTCATAGCAAATTGCTTTACACTAGCACCTGTATTTGCAAATGGAATTTTAATTCTGTGGTTGTGTAGTTTTACTGAAATTATTGTAATTCTTTTGTTTTTCTAAGTCCACAAAAAACCCTCCTTACCAGGCAGAGATACCTTAAAATATACCTAAAATTTGAAAGTGACATCAATGTTGTACCACAGAAAAGTGGTCTTCATTTTTCACTAGAGTCAATTATAAACAAGAGCTGTCACAGGAGACAGCGCGCTCGACTATTTCGATGCTGGATAGTGAAACTGGGCACATCTGAGGAAACTGGAGCTGTCACTGGAGAGTTTAATTACTCCAATGATGGATGAAGATAATGCACAATAGCTTGAGTCTGTGTCAAATATACCAAGTAATAAGACAGGTAAATATAAAGTGTATCAAAACATTATATAACTATAATTCTAAACAAAAAGGGGGCATAATTCATAAAATATTGGTGCAGGAGTTATGCACCTTGTGTCATATGATGAGGATGATGATGTGAAATAAGTACTTCAAGTATGAATCAAATCTATTCAGTAATTAACTGAGATATAGTGAAAATAAATTAAAATTAACCTTAAATTCTAAGTAAAAGGGGGAATAATTCATGAAACATTGGTGTTAGAGTTATGAACCATGTATCATATGATGTGGGTGATGATGTTGAACAACTATTCAAGTATGAATCAAATCCATTCAGTAATTACAGAGATAGCGTAAAAGTGAATCAAAACTTTAACCTGAAATTCTAAGTAAAAAGGGGGAATAATTCATGAAACATTGGTGCTAGAGTTATGCACCATGTGTCATATGATGTGTGTGATCATGATGAATAACTAATTCAAGTATGAATCAAATACATTCAGTAATAACAGAGATAGAGTGAAAGTACATCAAAACTTTAACCTTAAATTCTAAGTAAAAAAGGGAAATAATTCATTAAAAATTTGTGCCAGAATTATGCACCTTGTGTCATATAATGTGGGTGATGATGTTGAATTATTATTTTAAGTTTGAATCAAATCCATCCAGTAATAACAGCGAGAGTGAAAATGCATCAAAACTTTAACCTGAAAATCTAAGTGAAAAGGGGGGATAAATCATGAAATATTGGTGCAAAAGTTATGACCCTTATGTCAGATGATGTGGGTGATGATGAGGAATAACTATTTTAAGTTTGAGTCAAATCCATCAAGTAATTACTGAGATATGATGAAAAAAGAGAAAGTGTAAAAAAAACTTTAACCAAGGTGGGGATGCGGAAAGACGCCGACACCGGGTCGAGTAGGATAGCTCTCCTTATACTTCGTATAGTCGAGCTAAAATGTACAATATAAGTTATTTATAGTAACAACTAAGGGAAATTAATATTAAAAAAAAAAAAAAAAAAAAAAATCTAATTCCACACAAAAATCCTTACCAGGTAGAGATAGTTCAAAATACACCTCAAAATTGGATGTAACATGCATGTTGTACTACAGAAAAGTGGTGTCGATTTTCCCCTACAACTAGTAATGAAGAAGTTACAATATAAGCTATTTATAGTAACAACAAAGGGAAGTAATTCTAAAGAAGGGACCTGCGCATAACACTCCGTCTCATGGTGGTGAACATTTGTGCCAGGTTATATCAAAATCCCTCTATGCATGAAGAAGAAATGCTCTGGACAAAGTCATTCTTGTATCTGACATTTGGCCTCTAAGTGTGACCTTGACCTTAGACCTAGAAACCTGGTTCTTGCACATGACACTCCGTCTCATGATGGTGAACATTTGTGCCAAGTTATATCAAAATCCCTCCATGCATGAAGAAGAAATGCTCCGGACAAAGTGTTCATTCTTTTATCCTTTGACCTCTAAGTGTGACCTTGACCTTAGGCCTAGGGACCTGGTTCTTGCGCATGACACTCCGTCTCATGATGGTGAATATTTGTGCCAACCTACATCAAAATCCCTCCTTGCACGAAGAAGATATGCTCCGCACAAAGTCTGTGGACGCCGCCCGCCCGCCCGCCTGCCCAACCGCCCTCCAGGGGCGTTCCCATAATACGTCCCGTTTTTCAAACGCTTGCCATTCTATTTTTTTTTCAACACCCACCTACTAACCATTTTTAAGGGAAGAGCATTAACTCTGAGAACATAATCATAATGTATGCTGAAATATGTAGACCATTGTAACATTAAAACATTTCGTATATCACACAAACCTATAGGTGCTGCTGTTGATGAGCTTGGGCCTTGACACTTGTGCATAAACAGACCTGCAGCGTGCCCTTCACCATTTGTTTCACTGTGGTTTTCTTTAATTATACAAAATAATGTAATTATCACAATCTGTTTATATATATAACGTATGAAAATTTGCTGTGTTTTCACATCGGCATGACAACCCAGTTATAGTAGCACTTTTAATAACTGCCAGTACTGCTTCCTAAACAGATGGGAATATCATTCAAATCAGACAAACAAGACTATGATGTTATGATAAGTGACAGATAACTGAAGCTGTCTCCATTAATTACTTGGCAACTTTTTCCCGTGCCAATGATCTATACCTACTATTGCAACCGGATGGGGACTATGGCTCTATTTGACGTCGCGGGAGTGAAATAAAGCCATTGCATAAATTTGATAATACACTAGTGTAATAAAGCTTTGACGTTGACGTCGTTTAAAGTATCAGAGACGTTGGTCAAATTAACTTGTTTATAATAGTTTATGAAAGTAGAATTTTTTATGTCTTGGCTGGAAAAGCTTACATGTGATAAAAAGAATATTACATTTGTGACTTTCCACATCGAATTTATTAAACTCATTGAATAAAATTGATAAAATGCTCGGCAGAGCCGCACATTTTATTATTTTATTCAATTCCTTTAATCAATTCAATATGAAAAGACACTCATGTAATATCCTCTATATAACAAATATTCTAACACGACCAGCAAATAACCTACATACACACAGAAGAAAATCAATCCACGGTTATTTTGCGATAACCCATGCACGTGCAAACGATTGTTTTGGCTGTTCCATATACCGCCAAACCCATGCATGCAATTCATTTTATGAATGAAAGTCACATGACGTTTGTAAATACTAGCGTAACAAGAGGGTCATGAAGGCCCTGTATCGCTCACCTGACCTATTGACCTTAAGATCATCAAGATTAACATTCTGACCAAGTATCATTAAGATATGGCATAAATGTGGCCTCTAAAGTCTTAACTAGCTTTTCCTTTGATTTGACCCGGTGACCTAGTTTTTGACCGACATGACCCAGATTTAAACTTGACCTAAAGATCATCAAGTTTAACATTCTGACTAAGTTTCATGAAGATATAGTCATAAATGTGGCCTCTAGAGTGTTAACAAGCCTTTCATTTGATTTGACCTAGTGACCTAGATTTTGACCCAATCTGACCCAGATTTAAACTTGTTCATAGATCATCAAGATTAACATTCTGACCAAGTTTCATTAAGATATGGTCATAAATAAGGCCTCTAAAGTGTTAACTAGCTTTTCCTTTGATTTGACCGGATGACCTAGTTTTTGACCCAACATGACCTAGATTCAAACTTGACCTAAAGATCACCAAGTTTAAAATTCTGACTAAGTTTCGTGAAGATACAGTCATAAACGTAGCCTCTAGAGTGTTAACAAACTTTTCCTTTGATTTGACCTAGTGACCTAGTTTTTAATCCACCTGACCCAGATTTGAACTTGAACCTATAGATCATCAAGATTAACATTTTGACCAAGTTTCATTAAGATATGGTCATAAATGTGGCCTCTACAGTGTACACTATCTTTTCATTTGATTTGACCCGGTGACCTAGTTTTTTATTCTACATGACCCAGATTCAAACTGGACTTTGGGATCATCAAGATTAATATTCTGATCAAGTTTCATGAAGATACGGTTATAAATGTGGCCTTTAGAGTGTTAACAAGCTTTTCCTTTGATTTGTCCTAGTCACCTATTTTTTGACCCAGATTTGAACTTGACCTACAGATCATCAAGATTAACATTCTGACCAAGCTTTATTACGATATGGTCATAAATGTGGCCTCTTAAGTGTTAACTAGCTTTTCCTTTGATTTGACCCGGTGACCTAGTTTTTGACCCAACATGACCCAGATTCAAACTTGACCTAAAGATCATCAAGTTTAACATTCTGACTAAGCTTCATGAAGATACAGTCATAAATGTAGCCTCTAAAGTGTTAATAAGCTTTTCCTTTGATTTGACCTAGTGATCAAGTTTTTGACCCCACCTGACCCAGATTTGAACTTGACCTATAGATCATTAAGATTAACATTTTGACCAAGTTTCATTAAGATATGGTCATAAATGTGGCATCTACAGTGTAAACTAGCTTTTCCTTTGATTTGAACCGGTGACCAAGTTTTTTAATCTACATGACCCAGATTCAAACTGGAACTTGAGATCATCAAGATTAATATTCTGATCAAGTTTCATGAAGATACAGTCATAAATGTGGCCTCTAGAGTGTTAACAAACTTTTCCTTTGATTTGACCTAGTGACCTAGATATTGACCCAATCAGACTCAAATTTGAACCTGACCTATAAATCATCAAGATTAACATTCTGACCAAGTTTCATTACGTTATGGTCATAAATGTGGCCTCTAAAGTGTTAACTAGCTTTTCCTTTGATTTGACCGGATGACCTAGTTTTTGACCCAACATGACCCAGATTCAAACTTGACCTAAAGATCATCAAGTTTAACATTCTGACTAAGTTTCATGAAGATACAGTCATAAATGTAGCCTCTAAAGTGTTAATAAGCTTTTCCTTTGATTTGACCTAGTGACCAAGTTTTTGACCCCACCTGACCCAGATTTGAACTTGACCTATAGATCATTAAGATTAACATTTTTACCAAGTTTCATTAAGATATGGTCATAAATGTGGCATCTACAGTGTAAACTAGCTTTTCCTTTGATTTGAACCGGTGACCAAGTTTTTTAATCTACATGACCCAGATTCAAACTGGAACTTGAGATCATCAAGATTAATATTCTGATCAAGTTTCATGAAGATACAGTCATAAATGTGGCCTCTAGAGTGTTAACAAGCTTTTCCTTTGATTTGACCTAGTGACCTAGATATTGACCCAATCAGACTCAAATTTGAACCTGACCTATAAATCATCAAGATTAACATTTTGACTAAGTTTCATTACGATATAGTTATAAATGTGGCCTCTAAAGTGTTAACTAGCTTTTCCTTTGATTTGACCGGATGACCTAGTTTTTGACCCAACATGACCCAGATTCAAAGTTGACCTAAAGATCATCAAGTTTAACATTCTAACTAAGTTTCATGAAGATACATAGCCTCTAGAGTGTTAATAAGCTTTTCCTTTGATTTGACCTAGTGACCAAGTTTTTGACCCCACCTGACCCAGATTTAAACCTGACCTATAGATCATCAAGATTAACATTTTGACCAAGTTATATTAAGATATAATAATAAATGTGGCCTCTATAGTGTAAACTAGCTTTTCCTTTGATTCGACCCGGTGACCTGGTTTTTTATCCGACATGACCCAGATTCAAACTGGACCTTAAGATCATCAAGATTAATATTCTGATCAAGTTTCATGAAGATACATTCATAAATATGGCCTCTACAGTGTTTACAAGCTTTTCCTTTGATTTGACCTGGTGACCTAGTTTCTGATCCAAGATGACCCAATTTCAAGTTTTTAAACTCAGATAACCCAATATCGAACTCGTCCAAGATTTTATTGAGGATAACACTCTGACCAAGTTTCATTAAGTTCGGGCAAAAATTGTGACCTCTAGACTGTAAACACGCCTTTTCTTTGATTTGACCTGGTGACCTAGTTTTTGACCCCAGATGACCCAATATTAAACTGTTCAAGATTTTATTGAGGGTAACATTCTGACCAAGTTTCATTAAGATTGGGCCAAATATGTGACCTCTAGAGTGTTAACAAGCTTTTCCTTTGATTTGACCTGGTGACCTAGTTTCTGATCCAAGATGACCCAATTTCAAACTCCTCCAAGATTTCGTTGAGGGTAACATTCTGACCAAGTTTCAGTAAGATTGGACCAAAATTGTGACCTCTAAAGTGTTAACAAGCTTTTCCTTTGATTTGACCTAGTGGCCTAGTTTTTGATCCCAGATGACCCAATATCATACTCATCCAAGATTTTATTTAGGGTAACATTCTGACCAAGTTTCATTAAGATTGGGCCAAAAATGTGACCTCTAGAGTGTTAACAGTCAAATTGTTTACGACGGACGGACGGACGACGGATACAGGGCGATCACAAAAGTTCACCTTTGAGCACTTCGTGCTCAGGTGAGCTATAAATTGTGGTAATCCATGTACAACAACAACAAAAGGTTGGCTGCAAAATGGCACAAACAACTAATCTGTTGCATACGGGAACAATCTGCGAGATTCGCCCTGGCTTTGAGGACTGGGAGGTAATTGATGAAAGGTTTGATGGCCATTGTACACAATATTTGCTGCAATCCTTAAGGAATGAGGAGAATATATATACATGGAGGAAATTTGAACAGCCAAATCCTGGGACATAGCATGAAGTGTAGTTCATGTTGTAACAAGAGCTGTCACAGGAGACAGTGCGCTCGACTATTTCAATGTTGGATAGTAAAACTGGGCACATCTGAGGAATCTGGAGCTGTCACTGGAGTGTTTAATGATTCCAATGGTGGATGAAGATATTGCACAATAGCTTGAGTCTGTGTCAAAAATATTATGTAATAAGAAAGATGAAGATAAAGTGTATCAAAACACTAAATAAGTATTATTCTAAGCAAAGAGGGGGCATAATTCATAAAATTTTGGTGCAAGAGTTATGCACCTTATATCATATGATGTGGGTGATGATGTGGAACAACTACTTCAAGTTTGAATCAAATCCATTTAGTAATAACTGAGTTATAGTGAAATGCATCAAAATTAACCATAAAATTCTAAGTAAAAAAGGACATAATTCATGAAAAATTCGTGCCAGAGTTATGCACCTTGTGTCATATGATGTGGGTGATAAGGCGGAACAACTATTTTAAGTTTGAATCAAATCCATTTAATAATAACCGATACAGAGTGAAAGTGCATCAAAACTTTAACCTGAAATTTAAGTCAAAAGGGGGAATAATTCATGAAAAATTGGTGCAAGAGTTATGACCCTTGCACCATATGATGTTGGTGATGATGTTGAACCATTGTTTTAAGTTTGAATCAAATTCATTTAGTAACAAGTGAAGGAAGTATTGCAATGCGATACAAAGTTCCCTACTGGAAGGCACCTAATTTTCTCTACTGCAGTATAACATAATGAACTGATATCTGTCAATGCTGTATAAACAATATTGTACTATATATAGAATATGTTATAACAACACACTTTGATTAAAATGTGCATATATAAATACCCACAATTGTTTTCATATTGAATTTTTTTGGCTGATTATAAAAATGTTATCATGTAAGTTATTTATAGTAAGAACAAAGGGAAATTAATCTTAAAAAAATCTATATAATATAAGTCCACAAGAAACTCTTTACCAGGTAAAGATAGGTCAAAATACACATAAAAATTGGATGCAACATGCATGCTGTACCACAGGAAAGTGGTCTCGATTTTTCTCTACCGCCAGTAATAAAAAAGTTACAACAAGTGAATGAAGTATTGCCATGCAATACAAAGTCCCCTACTGGAAGGCACCTAATTTTCTCCACTGCAGTATAATATAATGAACTGATATCTGTTAATGATGTATAAACAATATTGTACAATATATACAATATAATATAACATAGCACTTGGATTAAAATTTGCATATATAAAAACGTACAGCAGTTTTCATTTGGATTTTTTTGGCCGATTATACAAAAAGTTATCATAAAAGTTATTTATTGTAACAGGAAAGTGAAATTAATCCTAAAAAATCTATATAATGTAAGTCCAAAAGAAACTCTTTACAAGGAAAAGATAGATCAAAATACACCTAAAAATTGAATGTAACATGCATGCTGTACCACAGAAAAGTGGTCTCGATTTTCCCCTACGGCCAGTAATAAAAAAGTTACAATATAATCTATTTATAGTAACAACAAAGGGACGAAATTCTAAAAAAGTGTGCCTCATGGTGGTATACATTTGTGCCAAGTTACCTCAAAATCCCTCCAAGCATGAAGAAGAAATGCTACGGACAAAGTCATTCTTGAATTTGACATTTGACCTCTAAGTATGACCTTGACCTTAGACCTTGGGACCTGGTTCTGGCGCATGACAATTTGTCTCACGGTGGTGAACATTTGTGCCAAGTTACATTAAAATCCCTCCATGCATAAAGAAGAAATGCTCCAGACAAAGTCATTCTTGAATATGACCTTTGACCTCTAGGTATGACCTTGACCTTAGACCTAGGGCCCGACTTTGTGCACAAAATGTTGTCTCATCTAGGAGAATGTTTGTGCTAACTGATATTTAAATCCTGTTTTGCATGACAATAGACCAGACAAGAAAAAAATCCTATTGAACTTTGATCTCAGTGTGACCTTGACCTTTAAGCTAGGGTTCTGGGTGTTGTGCATGACACGTGGTCTCATCATGGGGAACATTTATGCCAAGTAATATTGTAATCCCTTGATGGATGACAGAGTTCTGGATCGGACAGGAAAAAACCCCTATTGACCTTTGGCCTCCAACTGTTACCTTGACCTTTGAGCTAGATGCCTGGGTTTTGCGCATGACATGTTGTCTCATCATGGGGAACATTTGTGCCAAGTAATATCAAAATCTCTTCATGGATGGCAGAGTAATGGACCGGACAGGAAAGAAGCCCTATTGACCCCCAATTGTGACCTTGACCTTTGAGCTAGGGGTGCGGGTTTTGCGCAGGACACGACGTCTCATTATGGGGAACATCTGTGCCAAGTAATACAGAAATCCCCTAATGAATGACAGAGTTATGGACCGGACACGAAACAGACCCTGTTCATGCCATGTTAACATTTGACTGTTAAGTGTGACCTTGACCTTTGAGCTAGGGGTCTGAAAGTTGTGCATGACACATCGTCTTATAATGAGGTACAGTTGTGCCAATTGATATTAAAATCCCTTCTTGGATAGCAGAGTTATGGACAGGACAGGAAAAAAAACCCTGTTGACATTTGACCTCCAATTGTGACCTTGACCTTTGAGCTAGAGGTGCGGGTTTTGCGCATGACACGTCGACTCATCATGGGAAACACTTGTGTCAAGTAATAATAAAATCCCTTCATGGATGAAAAAGTTATGGACCGGACACGAAACAGACCCAGTTCATGCCATATTAATATTGGACTGCTAATTGTGACCTTGATCTTTGAGCTAGGGGTCTGAAAGTTGTGCAAGACACATGGTCTTATTATGAGGTACAATTATGCCAAGTGATATTAAAATCCCTTCATGGATGGGAGAGTTATGGACCGGACAGAAAAAAAGCCCTGTTGATATTTGACCTCAAATTGTGACCTTGACCTTTAAGCTAGGGGTCCGGATTTTGCGCATGACACGTCGTCTCATCATGGGAAACATTTATGCCAAGTAATATTAAAATCCCTTCATGGATGGGAGAGTTATGGACCGGACACGAAATTGCGGACGGACGGAATGACGGAATGACAGAATGACGGAAAAGCGCATTCCTATAGTCCCCGAAACTGGTTTTCAACCAGTAGGGGACTAATAAAATCTATTTATAGTAACAACAAAGGGATGTAATTCTAAAAACAAGGGTGCCTCATGGTGGTGAACATTTGGTCCAAGTTACATCAAAATCCCTCCATGCATGAAGAAGAAATGTTCCTTACAAAGTCATTCTTGAACTTGACCTTTGACCTCTAAATATTACCTTGACCTTAGACCTAGGGACTGGTTCTTGCGCATGACATGTTGTCTCATCTAGGGGAATATTTGTGCCAACTGATATCTAAATCCTGCTTTGCATGACAAAGTTATAGACCAGACAGGAAAAAAAACCCATCTTGACCTTTGATTTCAAAGTGTGACCTTGACCTTTAAGCTAGGGTACTAGGTGTTGCGCAAGACAGGTCGTCTCATCATGGGGAACCTTTATGCCAAGTAATATTGTAATCCCTAGATGGATGACAGAGTTCTGGATCGGACAGGAAAAAAACCTTATTGAACTTTGACCTCCAATTGTGACCTTGACCTTTGAGCTTTGCGCAGGACATGTTGTCTCATCATGGGGAACATTTGTGCCAAATAATATTAAAATCCCTTCATGGATGGCAGATTTATGGACGGGACAGGAAAAAAATCTGTTGACCTTTGACCCCCAATTGTGACTTTGACCTTTGCGCTAGGGGTCCGGGATTTGCGCAAGACACGTCGTCTCATCATGGGAAACACTTGTGCTAAGTGATATTAAAATCCCTTAATGAATGTCAGAGTTATGGACCGGACACGAAACAGACCCTTTTCATGCTATGTTAACATTTGACTAAGTGTGACCTCGACCTTTGAGCTAGGGGTCTAAAAATTGTGCACGACACATAGTCTTATTATGAGGTACATTTGTGCCAAGTAATATTAAAATTCCTTCATGGATGGGAGAGTTATGGACCGGACAGGAAAAAAGCCTTGTTGGCCTTTGACTTCCAATAGTGACCTTGACCTTTAAGCTAGGGGTCCAGGTTTTGCGCATGACACGTTGTCTCCTCAAGGGAAACATTTGTGCCAAGTTATATAAAAATCCCTTCATGGATGGGAGAGTTATGGATCGGACAGTAAAAAAGCCCTGTTGACATTTGACCTCCAATTGTGACCTTGACCTTTGAGCCAGGGGTCCGGGTTTTGCGCATGACATGTCGTCTCATCATGGGGAACATTTGTGCCAAGTAATATTAAAATCCCTTTATGGGTGACCGAGTTATGGACCGGACACGAAATTGCGGACGGAAAGACGGACGGAAAAGCGCATTCCTATAGTCAACGAAACTGGTTTTTACCAGTAGGGGACTAATAACAAAGATAGAGTGAAAGTGCACCAAACCTTTAACCTGAAATTCTATGTAGACAGGGGGCATAATTCATGAATAATTTGTGCCACAGTTATGAACCTTGTGTCATATTATGTAAGTGATGATGTGGAACAAATATGTTAAGTTTGAATCAAATCCATCTAGTCATAACTGAGATAGAGTGGAAGTGCACCAAAACTTTAACCTGAAATTTTATTTAAAAAGGGGGCATAATTCATGAAAAATTGGTGCCAGAGTTATGCACCTTGTGTCATATGATGTGGGTGATGATGTGGAACAACTCAAGTAATTAGAGAGATAAGGTGAAACAAGAGATCACAGAGTGATCTTGGCACCCACCATTGAGCCATTTTTGAATGTTCCAAATTTCAAGACTAGCTCAAGGTCAAACTTCATTTCAAAACTGTGCATGTGGTCCATGCATATTGTCCAAGTTTGAAAGCTGTAGCTTGGGAAATGTGAAAGTAGGTCACTAGATCAATTTCAATGTCGAAGGTTCATTTTGGTACACAAAACTATGCATGTGCTTCAAATTTGAAGGTTGTAGCTTGAGAAATGTAAAAGTAGGTACTAGGTAAAAATCAAGGTCAAATTTCAATTCAGAACACAAAACTATGCATGAGGTCCAAATCTGAAGGCTGTAGCTTGAGAAATGTGAAAGTAGGTCACTAAGTCAAAATCAAGGTCAAATTTTATTTCGGAACACAAAACTATGCATGTGGTCCAAATTTGAAGCCTGTGCCTTCAGCAATGTGAAAGTAGGTCACTAGGTCAATGTCAAGGTCAAATTTTATTTCGGTACACAAACTTATGCATGTGGTCCAAATTTGAAGGCTTGTAGCTACAGAAATGTGAAAGTAGGTCACTAGGTCAATCTCAAGGTCAAAATTCATTTCTGTACACAGAACTATACAAGTGGTCAAAATTTGAAGGTTGTAGCTTGAGAAATGTGAAAGTAGGTCACTAGGTCAAGATCAAGGTCAAACTAGAAATTGCTTTTGTAAAAAAGCGCATGTCTCCCCCAATGCAAAGTCAATAGGGGTCAGGAGCGAAAGTGAAAGAGACACTGATAGTTGGCTGCAATAGGGATCATCTACTTGGCATGTCCAGTCATCCTGCTAAATTTCAACACTCTTGGCCTAGTGGTTCTCAAGTCACTGTTCAGGCTCCTGTGACCTTGACCTTTGATCAAGTGACCTCAAAATAAATAGGGGTCATCTACTCTGCATGTCCAATCATCCTATTAAGTTTCAACATTCTAGGTCAAGTGGTTGTCAAGTTATTTTCCAGAAATGATTTTACATGACCAGGCCCCTGTGACCTTGACCTTTAATAGAGTGACCCCAAAATCAATAGGGGTCATCTACTCTGCATGTTCAATCATCCTGTGAAGTTTCAACATTCTGGGTCAAGTGGTTCTCAAGTTATTGATCAGAAATTGTTTTCCATGTTCAGGCCCCTGTGATCTTGACCTTTAACGGAGTGACCCCAAAAACAATAGGTGTCATTTACTCTGCATGAACAATCATCCTATGAAGTTTCAACATTCTGGATCAAGAGGTTCTCAAGTTATTGATTGAAAACGGTTTTCCATGTTCAGGCCCCTGTGACCTTGACCTTTAACAGAGTGACCCCAAAATCGTTTGGAGTCATCTACTCTGCATAACCAATCATCCTATTAAGTTTCAACATTCTGGGTCAAGTTGTTCTCAAGTTACTGACCGGAAATGGTTTTCAATGTTCAGGCCCCTGTGACCTTGACCTTTAAAGGAGTGACCCCAAAATCGATAGGGGTCATCTACTTTGCATGTACAATCATCTTATGAAGGTTCAACAGTCTGGATCAAGTGGTTCTCTAGTTACTGATCGAAAATGGTTTTCAATGTTCAGGCCCCTGTGACCTTGATCTTTGGCTGAGTGACCCCATAATCAATAGGGGTCGTCTACTCTAGCAGCCCTACAACCCTATGAAGTTTGAAGGTTCTAGGTCAAATGGTTCTCCAATTATTGCTCGGAAATGAAATGTGACGGACGGACGGACAGGGCAAAAACAATATATCTCTCCCAGAGGGGGTGGGGGGGGGGGGGGGGGGGGGGGGACATAATTTCATTCCGAAACACGTGGTCCAAATTTGAAGCCTGTACCTTCAAAAACGTGAAAGTAGGTCCCTAGGTCAATGTCAAGGTCAAAGTTTATTTCAGTACACAAACCTATGCATGTTGTCCAAATTTGAAGGCTGTAGCTACAGAAATGTGAAAGTAGGTCACTAGGTCAATATCAATGTCAACTCATATCAAGGTTCATCTAGCCACTCAAAACTATACAGGACATGTGGTCCAAATTTGAATGTTGTAGGTTATGGACAAGAAGATTTTTAAAGTTTTTCCCTATATAAGTCTATATAAACCATGTGACCCCCAGGGGCGGGGCCATGTTTGACCCTATGGGGATAATTTGAACAAATTTGGTAGAGAACCACTAGATGATGCTACATTACAAATTTCAAAGCCCTAGGCCCTGTGGTTTTGGACAAGAAGATTTTCAAAGTGTTCCCTATATAAGTCTATATAAACCATGTGTCCCCCGGGGCAGGGCCATATTTGACCCTTGGGAAATAATTTGCACAATCTTGGTAGAGGACCGCTAGTTGATGCTACATACCAAATATCAATGCCCTAGGCCTTGTGGTTTTGGACAAGAGGATTTTCAAAGTTTTTCCCTATATAAATCTATGTAAATTATAAAAAAAACAAAGGGCCATAACTCACTCAAAAGTTGTTGAACCAGACTGATTTTCAGGAGGACACAACTAGGGTACCAATACATTATTCTGACAAAGTTTGGTCAAAATCCCCTCAGTAGTTTTTGAGGAGATGCGATAACGAGAAATTGTTAACGGGCGGAAGGACGGACGACGGACCACGGACGCAGAGTGATTTGAATAGCCCACCATCTGATGATGGTGGGCTAAAAAGAGAAAGTGTAAAAAAAACTTTAACCAAGGTGGGGACGCGGAAAGACCCCGAGTAGGATAGCTCTCCATGTATTTCGTATAGTCGGGCTAAAAAGTAGTTACCATTTTTTCTAACACTGTTGTTTCAAGTATGTTGTGTTAGAATCGAAATAACAAGTTCCCAAGTGTGATTTATCGTAGAATAACCCGAGCTTTTCGTTATTATGCCTACGGCCTTCGTGATAATTCTTACGCATAAGTACTCAAAACACCAGTTATTCTACGATAACCCACACTTGGGAACTTATTATTTCTTAAGTGAATACATATAACTCGACACTTCAATTTCAATATTTTCCTTTTATTTTTTTTTTACTCTAATTGCTTGTCTATGTCCATCTATTTAATATTACACTGTTATCTAACTTATTGCACTTGCTTTGTGAGAGGTTATTTATTAGCAGTTTAAATATTTTCCAAACTTTCTTTCTGACTCTTGACTTCCCTTCTAAAACATAAACTTAAGAATTTCTTACAAAAACTTATTATATAAATTTATCAACCACAAAACTAAATCTTAACACTTAAAATCTCAAATCTAAACTGATCTCTCACTGACTGTACCTCTCACACTATAACTCATGCCACACCCCAAAAATTCTATCTTCATTCACAAAACCAATCAAAATGTATCAATATTCATAGATTACTTGTCAATCATAATAACTACTTTCCAAGGTGTTCTATAATTTGTTTCTGGCCAGAGATCAAAGACAATTCATTATCTTGTTTGATTTTACCCTACTGATCAGCATGACATAGACTTTCTAAAATGATTTGCATATAGACACTAATAAACATGTGTTTGACCATCTTGTCTCAAAGGTCTACTACTTAATCAAGACTTGAGAGGCAACATCAATCAGAAATCTGAAAGCATAAGAAACCTGTTTACATGCAAAAACTGTTGTGACGTGGACACCTACAGAATGGTAATAGCTTTACTAGTTGAAAATTCAAGCCAAAACCCTAATATGATTTTATATGGCTATTCACCTAAGCCAAAAAAAAATGTTTAGTTTCTCAGGCCACTTTTTGCAAAATTAAATGAGGCAGTTCAGATTTTATTTTTTTTTATTAATGACATTGCCCGTTTTATATGGAATCCAGTGATGTACATCCATTTTAACACACTTAAAGACATTGCATCTTATATACGAGGAATCTTTCAAAATATATGCCACACTTAATTTACCCATCATACAAAACTTTTTCACTATGATAAGACAATTAAGTAAAGTAAGAACTGACTTTTAAGATCGGTCGTAGAAATTTAGCGGTGTGCCGTAACCATGGAAACGGCTACAGAAGCTGGTAATCGCGGAAACTCAAAAACTTTCTTTTGTCATATTTCAAAAAGTAGTAGGATTAGAAACTTGATTTTTTCATATTTTCATTAAGTTATAAATGCCTATTGTTTGCAGTGATTGTATTCGAAATATTTTATTTAATTTCTTAACTGTCGTCAGCACGTGCAATTTTAGTAATAAGCACGTACATTCAGTTGTGAACCAACAAGGTGCCCTTTTTAATCAGAAAATATTTTCTGGACTTAATTACAACTATTGCTGATTTTTGGCTTGAAAATGTTGTATAACACGCATTTAATTAAAATTCTAAAAATTTTGATACGTCAGTATAACATCATTTAATATACTAATGCGGCGGATTGCATGCCATATAGGTTATTAAATCGCTTCCTTTTTCAATACATATGGACAATGAAGTTAATTAATAATGCGTTTAATATCGGCTTGGAATATTTAATAGATATTAAATGAAAAACAACAAAGTTTATTTAATTAATTGTTGGAAAACATGTGGATTGTTTTTGTGACATTGCCTTTTGTTAGCTGGCAGTATTGTATAGATACGCTTAACGTATTATAATGCATGCATAAAATTGTTCCCTTTTTCGTTGATATTTTAACTATTACTGTTACGAAATCAAATATTTTAGATTTGATACTTCTATTGTTTTAATAATTAATCATATTAGACCTTTCTAACGTAAACGTTTTTAAAAGCAAACAGAACGTAAGTATAGGACTATGTGTAAGGACGAACTTCAAGTGATAATGAATAACTTCGGATGGCCAAAACCCGGATCCCCCCACCCCACGCACTACCACTTACTCAAATTGAGCACCTTAAATAAATCCTAGACGTCTCAGTGCTAGGATTTTAACTTTATTGCAACTTTGTACGACTGTTCCGGTACTAATCAATATGTACACTATATTAAAATCAATTTGCTTTGAGTGAAAATACCGAAATGGTACAAGGTTACATTCTTCATTTGTTTCATATTAACAATTAAATCTTGAGACTCCATTTTCAGTGCTTTACAGCATTTCAATGTTATAAAAACACATAAATAGCCATTAAATATAACATGTCTTCTCACCAAAAATGAAATATATATATATATATATTGAGATGCTAGGTTACATATATTAAAGAAACATTATCTGTCTGAAAAACATCACCATCTGAAAATACTACCATGCCATTTAGCGATAACCCGTATACATATAGACATGGAAATTCACAGTGAAAGTGATCTAAATCTTTTCTTAATACAATAAGCAATACAGCTAAGCCAAATCTATAACTGTCACATCATTATCTCACTCATATACAAGATCTCATCAACAACATTGAACTACATTTTGAATTGCAAAAACAGATCATCTAACATCATCTTAAATGCTTGGCGAACTTCTCTTTTCGTAACACTGGGGCTCATTGTCCCTGCGCAGTTAGTGGGGACCGATGCGCTATGCTAACTGCCAAATGCTAAATAAGAAGTTGTTGATGCTAAATGTCAATAGTTTAATGTTAATGCAGAAGAAAGCTCCTCGGTCGTCTTTCTCACATATGCATTGTCTGTTATGGAAGTTCTGATCAACAATAAAGCTCCGCACTAGCCAGGAGAATGCAGAGCCTGAGTATAACCTGCAAAGTAGCACTTCAGTGGATTACATCCATTGTGGACTTGCAGGCAATGAAGAGGCAGACAAACTGGCTAAGCTAGAAGCTCAGTCAGAACAACCAACAAAAACTGTGAGTAACAAGAAAACAGTCACCATCATCAAGGCACTAAAGAGACCAAGGATAGAGGAAGATGCTTTTCATCTCCTTGATCGGTCTGAACAAGTAATGTTGGTCAGGCTTCGCTCGGGGCACAACAAGCTCAATGTTCACATGTAAAAAAATACAGACTGTCATCATCGCCACCTTGTTTATGTGGTGAGGAAGATCAGACTGCGGAGCATATACTTCGGAGATGTAAAAAGGCATGACCATGAGTGAGCTGCGACTTGGCCGATAGATACGTCAGTGCACCAGAAACGGTATGAGGCATTGAGGATCTACGGCAACCTCAGGTTTCATCAAGGCTACTGGTCAGACAATGTAGTTTCGAACGAGAAGAAGAAGATAAAAACAAATTATTTTTGTCAAATGATAAATGGTAATTCTTAAATTATCAGTCTTTGTGATCTTTATCTCTTCAACTAATGAATGTAACTTTTACTCATTTGGAACAAAAAAATTAGATGTCCTGCCTGTCTAATCTAACGCAAAAACGTTGAAGATGTTACAAGGACATGGAACCGAAACATTTTGCTGTAAAATGTTTATTATATAATAGACTAAGATATGTAACAGAGACAAAGTTATGTAACGAAGGGCAATGATTATATAACTGATATATTCAGCTCTTTATTTTAATGGAAACTTAGCAATGAGCATATTGACATTTATTGTTTTAACAAAAAAAGCATTTATCATTGAAAATTACTGTTCGAAAGCCTATATATAAACGGGAAGCAGACTCGAGAGTGGTTCCAATAAGCTTGAAGTTTTCATCACAATCGAGCTAAAATAAATTAGTATAACCTTAAGCCAATATTTGAAGTTAATCAGTTCGTAAATAGCATTTTTCATTTTGCATTAACATTTTTGTAGGTACCATTGCGCACTGACCTTCCATAGGCATATCGCATTTGCTATGTTGCATTTTATATAAAGTATTTGGCATTTTGCATTAAGTGATTGGCCTTTAGCATTAAGTATTTGGCGTTTAGCATTAAGTTATTGGCATTTTGCATTAAATAATTGTCATTTAACATTTGGCTATATTCAAGGCGCACCGGCCTTCTTTACATATCAAATGCCAAATGCCATATCCTTTGTGCTAAATGCCTATAATTATTGCCAAATGACAAATGCTACTCGTCAAATGCTTTAACTTTGTGAGTTAATGATCTGTATCCCTTACACTAATGACTGTTACTTTTAATCACGTGAAAACATATGAAGTTCTATCCGCCTGATTTGAAGCAATATCATGTTCTGAGGGTTAAAGATGACATGGTCGAAACTTTCACTCTAAAATGTTAAGAAATATTTTTAATAGTGACAAAGTTATGTTACAAAGGCCAATGACTATTTACAGTATGATGCATTTTTACACTGATATTCAGCTCTTTATCTGAATAAGTATTTAGCAATACGCATTTGGCATTTATTGTTTCGTATTTGCAATTAACAACTATCATTTATTGTTTGACAATAACCATTTCGCAGGCAATATTTGACATTAAGCATATAGCAAATAGCATTTTGCAATAACTGTCATTTAGCATTTGGCAATAAGCATGGCACACCAGCTTTCCATAGCCTTCCATAGTACTTAATAAATGTCATTTCGTTTTCAAAACATTTTGCATAAGGTGTTTGACATTTAGCATTGTTATCTGAAGTATAGCAATTGACAAATAACATGGCGCACCAGGTTTCCGTATAAACATGTCATTAGCATCACTTTGGTAGAATCGTTCTACACACACTGGAAGTCTTTACTCTAGGCCTAGTTTACTCCCATTATTGTACCGCTAAATTATGGAGAGAAGTCCGGTAATATGATTAATTATTTAAGTGATAAAAGTATGAAATCTAAAATACTTGAATTCGTAACAGTAATAGTAAAAATATCAACGAAAATGAGAACAATTTTATTGATGCATTATATGTTAAGCGTATCTATACAATACTGACAGGTAACAATGCCACAAAAAGAAACAACAAAAAACACAACATAATTTATTCACATGTTTTCCAACAATTAATTTGATAAACATTTTTTTCTTCATATCATATATGTTAAATATTCCAAGCCGAGATTCAACGAGTTATTCCCTAACTTCATTGTCTATGTGTATTGAAAAAGGAAGCGAATGAATAACGTATATGGCATGCAATCCGCTGCACTAATATATGAAATGGTGTTAAACGGACGTATCAAAATTTTTAGAAGTTTAATTGCATGCGTATTATACAAAATTTTCAAGCCAAAAATCAGTCACAGTTGTAATTAAGTACAGAAAATATTTTCTGATTAAAACAGGCAACTTCTTGGTTCACAACTGAATGCACGTGCTAATAACTAAAATTGCACGTGCTGACGACAATTAAGAAATTTAATAAGATATTTAGAATATAATCACTGCAAACAATAGGTATTCATAACTTAATAAAAATATGAAAAAATCAAGTTTCTAATACCATTACTTTTTAAAATATGACAAAAGAAAGATTTTTAGTTTCCGCGATTACCAGCTTCAGTAGCCGTTTGCGTGGTTACGGCACACCGCTAAATTTCTACGACCTCATTAAAAGCCTCCATTTGTTGCCGAACTGTGTTCTTATATAGGTGAAAAAGTTTTGTATGTTGGGTAAATTAAAATCCTTACGGAGGGCCCGTACACACGAAAGCTTCTTCAGATATTATGTAGATAATAATTTATAAGAACAATACTTGTTCTGAAGGTTGCATTTGGCACTCAATATATTCTGAGAAAATTAACTATATACCATATATATTGTTGAGGCATGGACACCAGACGAAACTGACGACAGACTGAAATGTTGGTGGCAATAAATATTGCTTTGCATAGAAATAAAGGTATCTTCCAAAAACTGTCACCGCTTCGATGACCTTCGCATCAACTTCCATCAAGTCAAAATCATCAGTTTCTGACCGTCCCAGTTTTACGTGTGACAGACCATAATTTTCCTTATTGTTCTCGTTGGATTTTTTTTAAAACGTCTAAAAAAGTATCTGTCACACCATACGAGGGGTGTTCAATAAATACCCGGAAAAGTGCTCTCATTTCTTTATTTCTAGTCTCATTTTGCTAAAAATTGAAAATATGACGGATATGAACATACTGAATGCAAATACCTACATTACAGATTTCAAAACATGCACAATATTTATTTATCGTCTCCTAGGCAACGCCATCACCTAAAAAGCGGCCCAACGTCATTATGATGCTGTCATATCACACTCAATTAATCAATACTACTCGTGATTACCATTGATTCAATGTTTATCACCATTAAATGCATTTTACACCTTCCTAAGAATAAATAAATACTGTTCATATGATGTTCCTGTCGTATTGAAGAAATTGGACACTGAACTGATGCCCTATCAAGGAGCTCTTTAATTCATTTAATGTGACTGAACGTTATTTTTCATGTCTGTAACACAAGTCGTCAGCAATATTCTCCTGACCACTTTTAAACGTCATGTCCCACTAATAAAATTTTGTTTTCTTCAGGGCATTGTCCCTTAAACCTTTTTCAGCATAGCATTTGTCTCTTTCCTTGATTTCAGATTCAAAACACAAAATGTTATCTCAGATCTCCGTTCAACACTGATTTTCAAGCGACGACCAACTCAATATGCCTGCCAAATATTTTAATGATGTCACATTTATAAGTTGACGTTATTGGCGTAACGCTTACCTTTCATATCAATTCAATTCAATTCATTCTTTATTGCATAATAAGGCCTCCGGCCCATACACAAGAGAAATACAGAACATATAACATCTAATTACATTTGTGAAGCAAAGGTCATTTACATTTACATAATAATATTATAAGGTACTTATCAATTATGTATTATACAGTAAACACATATCAGTATAGTTTTGTACCTGTTACCAAATACATGTTCAAGTAAAGTCTGAAACTAACCTACTTCTTTCTTTAAAAGCGTAATATATATACATTGCTAGGTTTCTAATAATTTCATCACTTTCTGTTGACATTAGATCATAAAATTTTTGTATTGTAGCATTGTTAACAAAGTGGTATGGAATGTATAATGACCGAATATTTGAATACAAAGGTCATATAAGTACAAAATGAAATTCGTCTTCAATAACAGCTTCACAATATGGACAGTCACGATGTTCTCTATCTAAACCAATATGTCTACCTTTTTCAATCATGAGATTATGTAAAGAACTTCGAAAATTTGCCATACAGGATCGAAATTTTGCTATATCTACAACAGTAACATACTTCTCAACATTGTACATAGGTTTAAAATGTATATAATGACAAAGTTTACTACTTTCATTGCATCTAGTCCTCCAGTTTTTAACATATTGGTCTTTCAACCTTTGTTCAAATTGAAACAGAAAATAGCGTGGGTTAGCGACTTCTTGGCGTTCCCAAATATATCCAAATCCGTTAGTATATAAATATTGTTTTACATCTGTAACCCAATTTATATAACCTAAATTATCATAACATAAAAGCATTTCATAGCACAATTTGATATATCTGTTTCTAGGCAAAGTAAGCAAACGCATCCAATATTTGATACAACGTTTAGCTGAATATATATACATGGGGAACCTACCAACGTCCCCAAGGACAGCATCGTTACATACACTTCTGTTCACTTTAAGAAAGCGTTTACACGCATATACCTGTATTGATTCGACACATCGCATATGTTTTAATCCCCATAGTTCTGAACCATATAGTAACACAGCCGCAACTTTTGTATCAAATATTTTAAAGAATGTTTTATAAGGTAAACATTGCAAATTTTGTAGAGAATTAAAAATATATATCAGAACTTTTTTCGCTTTAACCGACATAGCTTCAGCCATTTTGTACAATGACAGTCTGTTAGAAAAATATATGCCAACATAGGTAAAACCATTCACAGTATCCAATACGTTATTACCAAAGAACCAGCGTTCTCTCCTCGCTAATCGTCCACCTCGCTTAAAGACCAGTACTTTTGTTTTAGAAATATTTATTACTTGAATTGCAAAAGGTTTCTAAAACATCTAATTGCCTTTGTATCCCTACTACAGTATCTGCTAGAAGAGCAATATCATCTGCGAACATAAGTAGGAATATTTCCATAGTATCAGGAAATAACTGGATGCCTCGAGTATTGTTTTGACATAACAAAGTATACAATTCGTTTATAAACATGGCAAACAAGATGGGACTCAAGTTACACCCCTGACGTAGTCCAACAGGGCAAGAAAATATACTGGTAAAACCTTGTTGTGTTCTAACACATGCTTTAACAGACACATAAATGGATTGTATAGCCTTGTATAAATGACCTTGAACACCATTGTTTTTCAAAATATCATACAATACTGACCGGTCAACCGAATCAAAGGCTTTCTGAAAGTCAATGAAAGCTACGTATATCGATTTTCCTTTTACACTTAAATATTTGTTAACAATAGAATACAGTATAAAGGCGTTATCAACTGTACAATAACCAGCTCTAAATCCAGCTTGACATTCTGATATTCTACTATATGCTTCTACATAGAAAGTTAACCTTTTGGTAATTATTGATATGTAGACTTTACTTAAAATATCTAACAAAGCAATACCCCTGTAGTTATTTGGATTGCTAACACTTCCCTTCTTATGCAGCGGAATAATTATTGACTTGGCCCACTCATCTGGAAATTCACCTTTTGTAAATAATCTGTTGAACAATTTTCGTATAAAAGGTAATAATACATTTACACCATAAACTATATGCTGTGGAATAAGGTTACCACCAGATGCCTTGTGTATATTTAAAGACTTTACAGTATTGACAATCTCGTCATCTGTTATACTAGAATTAACACTAAGTCCTCGATCTCATCGATATTTATATTCATATCAATATCTCTATCTTCCTGTTCATAATCAATATTGTCATCAGCACCATTCGCTGCAAACAAGTTGCTAAAATGTTCAAACCAGCTGTTCAAAGATATATTTGGTTGCGACTTGGGTTTATCTGTCAATTTCTTCAACTCACGCCAAAACATCTTTGAATTATTTACAACAGATTCTATTTTAGACACATATTTTTTATTATATAAGTAACGTTTCCGTCTACACATATTTTTATAGACATGTTTGCTATTTATATAGTCGTTCAAATTATTTTCACATCGGCTGGACCGAAACTTGTTTAAAGCTTTTCTACTCTGTAATTTTGCAGCTTTACAATCACTGTCAAACCATAGTTTATTTTCTTTACGAATAATCGGCCTTCTTAATTTTTGAAATCTAGCACTGCTATCTACTATAGCCGTTTCCAATTCGCCTACAAAAACGTTTATATCAATATAACTGTCGTCTAGCATGTTATCTATCGGGTTGAAACAACCATTCAATATATTTTCCGATAAACATTGTAAGTACTCCTTACAATTGTCATCATTTAGATTGTAACACAAGTGCAGATTCTCGTCAGTGGTCACGGGTGTGTCACCATGACTTAATTTCAAACTTAGACTTATAGGCATATGACAACTCTCCGTGTTCGGTGAAATCTGGAACTGTTGAATGAGGTCAAACAAGCATTTAGATGTTATAAAATAGTCAGTAGTACTACAACCATTACTATTAACGAAGGTATAGCCGTTACTCTCTGGATGCACACCAAAACGACCGTTTGCTATAATATAAGAATACACTGTACAGAATTCTATAAGCTCATGACCGAATTTATTCATCTTTGTGTCAGACGAAGACCTTGCAATAACTACCTCACTGTCAATAATATCTCTAAATTCCGTTAATTCTGGTATATTGACAGAACATGTAACATAGTCTAGAGCGTTAGAAGTTCGGGCATTAAAGTCACCATTTAATAACAATTCTGTATCAAGTAACTGATTTGTATTAATACAATCCTCCAGTTCTTATAACCCCGTCATATCCTTATTATCATAAAACGGAGAATTTTCTGGTGGTATATACAATGAAACATATAGAACATCTCTATCTGTGGTCAGTAATGTTTTATCAAACAACAGCATAACACCAGAAGTAAACCATTCACATACACGTTTTACAAGAGATGTCATATCACTTTTAATTAAAACAGTTACACCGCCCATATGCCTTCCACCAGCATTTGATTTTTTAGCACTACAAGAATACACGTTATATTCAGGAAAATATTGTTCACAATAATCTGATTCCATCTCCCATGTTTCTTAAATACCAATGACGTCATGACTTTTCAAAAAAAATCCAATATGTCAAAATTATTTTACTTAGATTTAAAACCTTCTATATTCCATGTCAATAAATTAAGTGTATCTCCTGTATGTATTGGGCTTTGACCGTTATCCTAGTTTTTGGTGTGATTGACCTCCAAAGAGACCGTCTCCATGACTTCAACATCAGGTTCGCCGCTATTACCACATTGCCTGTTACGTACTGCACGCCTGAAAGTTCTAGTTTCTCCATTATAATCTTCATCCTTAGAAACCGGTTTATAAGTATGCAGATTTCCACCTTTGAAATACCCACGTAAGCCCTTTCGTTTTAGTTCTTTCAATTGGTGTCGCTGAATGTAGGACAAATCATTAGAAATACGGATGCCATTTCTCCTAAGACTATCTCGATATTTAAAGAGTTTAAATTTATCTTCACTACGTGCAAACTGTGCAATTACCATCCTTGCACTTTCTCCATCTTTTTCACCATATCAATATTCACCCAATTTAAGAAAAGCTAGCTTGAAAAACAGGTAAGTGGCAAGTAATGTTTTAGCGCATGTAAAATAGAAAAAGAGACAAAATTGGGCCGGATGGCGTCACATGACGTTGCCATGGGGACTCGCATTTACTTATTATTTATCCAAAGACAATCTAATTTTGACATATCAACTCAGTATTCCCTAGTCTACATTTTGTAGCATTTTCATTTATTTTTGATGATACATGAAGAATTGAGAGCACTTTTCCGGGTATTTATTGAACGCCCCCCCCCGTATGTACCAACAATTGTCCAGGGAACAATCACTTTGGTTCCAGATTGGACCTGGAAACTAAGGTATCAGGGTACACTTCGAATTTTGGCCCCCGTCAATATTTGTAATAACTAGAGTTGCATTTGAGAAAAGCGCATGTCTCCAACAACTGCCTAATCATCTAAATAGCAAGTCAGTCTTTATATATTGTTTACTCACTACAAATATACCTTTGAAGAGTAAAAAGGCCGATTTTGGGTAATTCAAGGGCCATAATTCTGGAGTGCCTCAGACGATTTGGCTAGTTGATAAACCTGGCCAAGGAGTTATGGTCAAAAACATTTGGTTCAAGTTTGGTGAAGATCTGATGAGAAATGTTGGACTTAGAGCGCGGACGAAAGTAAAAAGGCCGATTTTCGGTAATTCTCATGAGTAGTATAGGGGTCCTTTTGGCTCCAGGAATGCGCCTAAAATCTGAGCGTTTTTCGGTAATTCAAGGGCCATAATTCCGAAGTGCCTGGGCCGATTTGGTTAGTTATCGAACTTGACTGAGGACTTCTTGGCACACACATTTTTTTCAAGTTTGTTGAAGATCGGATGAGAAATGTTCGACTTAGAGTGCGGACAAGCTTTGTGACAGACAGAAAGACAGATAGATAGACAAACAGACAAACAGATAGGAGTAAATCAATATGTCTCCCACACCACTGTATGGTGGGAGACATAATTAGAACTTCGTAATTTTGGATGTCTGTAAATTAAAATGAGAGACTTTAGAAACTGCTGATACATGTAAAATTCTGATGTCATTGGTAAAACTAACTGCTGCTAGCTTTGTATGAATCGATGAGTCATCTTGGGGCAGGAAATTCAAATCATAGAAGGGTTCCAAGCTTGTTGATTGACACTCGATTTTGTGGAAAAACGAGATGGCTAGGCCGACATTCCATTAATATCATGTAGTTCAGTAGGGTCAATTAAACTGAGAAATGCAAAAAAAAATGGACTTGTTCTTGCAACGGGATCATTGCAGGCTGTTCAAAAAGTGCAAAATTGATGATTCTGGTATGTTATTTTTAATGGATGGTGTAAAACTTTCGTTTTGATAACTTTCTGTATTCTTGTATGAGAGTCCTGATCTTGTCATTAATTAAAAGCACAAAACATGCACACAATTTATAAAATGGCCACCCTGATTCTGCTCATTAGGGAAGTGCAATATTATGACTCGCTACATGTAAGCCTAGACATTTCCTTGTTTCGTTTTGGCACGATTCATCAATGTATAATGTACGCTTATAGAATAAACAGAACACCAAACGCCTATTAACCGAGATGAACAGAGTAACCGTTCTTGACGATTTATTTGTACTCACTTATTTTCGTTCTTTTGTCCTCATTTTTTTGTTGAATTTTCTTTTTTTCGCGAATTTCGTCAATTTTTCTTTGATAAAAAATTTAGATGCAGCGGGTCAAAATCATGAGGCGGGGCTTGAGAAACTAAACATTTTTTTTTGGCCTAACCTAGTTTGAAGGCTGTGCATTCAAATGTTCTCACTTTAGTCTGATCTTAAGATACTTTTGTCATTTCTACCTAAACAAGAGCCATATTGATCTACTGCAAATATTTATTTTACTGAACTCGTCAGGCTGATGCCAAACTCATAAAATGAAGTAAGACATCTTAGAAACTGCCATAAGAAAAATATATTGAAATTTGAGATATATCAACAAACAAATGAAAGTTATCTTACTACCAATGTGATTATTTCCTCGTCCGCCATGTGGGCAGTGCCTTCTCTGCATGTCATACTGAAGTAAAGTAAAATTACAAGTTTATCATACATCAATGCAAGGTATCCCTTTGACATTTTTGCGTCTCCTCCTAGGGCAAAAAGAACTGATTCACAGTGTTTCTACTTTTACTCTTATTACACATTTTATATTTTGTATTAATCAAATGTCATTATTTACACATAATGATATAGTGGTTAACCATATTTATAACACAAGAGTAAATCTGTGGAGCTTTTAGGGGATGTTATACAATCATCATGCTTAAAAAAATTATCCTGCCACAAAGTTAGGCATAAGTTTGCCCAAAGTTCAAATTTTTAATAGCAATACTATTCAACTATTAGTCAATTTTATTCAAGACTCTCTGCATAATTTTATTAACATACCAAAACTGCTGTGAAAAAAGAATGACACCTGATGTTCATTTTACATGTAGCCTAATAGCTACACACTGCAAGAATTGTCCCAGAAAGTAAAACTACTTTTAAAACATGAAACCCAAATGGGTCTAAGTCGCTCACCTGAAGAAGACCGTGACCACCTAACCAGATTTAGTGAAAGTCCTTTAAGCAATGTATTAGAAAAAAGTAATTTAACATTTTTCTACATTTTGCTGTAATGCCCCAAAAATGCATTAGCATTAGAACAAACTTCATGACACAAGGTTGTTTTAGTGTATTCGCTTAGAGCCATATTTTGGGTCCCGTGCGACTGGAAAAAAGATTAATGGCGACATATACCAAACTGTTCCGTAATGTCTGAAGTTCATTCTAAGCCATGTCGCCAGTCTGAATTCTGCGACTGGACCGAGTTATTACGTCATCAAAATGGCGGCCATTTTTTGAAAATTAAATCTATCATCATCTTCAATTGACTGATTGGAGTTGTTTGTTTTTGGTGCTGAAAGTGAATTTTGTTGTAGTTTACATCGTACACATACATAATTATTTAGCATTATCTTATTTTGAATAAAAGTTAGGTGATTTATACAATATTAAAGATATATTATGCCCAAATTTCATATCTGAATATATGAACAATTATCTTTTATAATTTATGAAATTATAAAATTGTATTATAAAATAAACATGTTTGCGAGTATGAAAGGTAGTGTGTAAGGTATAAATACTATACACTAATTAATGTGTAAGTAAACACAGTATGAATATATTACGCTACTAAAACTCTGGAAGTTTGTTTGAAACAAATGGTTGTTACTTTACAGACATTTCATTGTGACTGCAGTTTACACAGTTAGTTTATATATTTAGCCAAGGTAAAGATGTTTAATGAGGATTTTCTAGATTTAGCTCAATATGCAATGATGAAATATTATGTAAAAGGTGAGCATAGTACATCTTTAAAGGGATGTGAAATAAAGGAAAAGCCTCGATGAAGTAACTTCTATGCTGCATCGTAATTACATGTAAACCAGAAATAGAAACCTGTTGATAATTATCTAATAGTAATAATCTTACAAATATTGAAAACAGTAATAATATATTAGCAAACTTATATCCAAAAGCACCATCACCTCGCAGGGACTTGTACTCACAACCTTTAAAACTTGTATATTTATAGTCTGTAAAATAATTCTACATTTGAACTTTTTATCGTATCTTTTTGAATGAGTGAACTCTTTTCTTTCTAGTGACCTATATCTTGCTATTTAACACAGCTGCACATAACTATAGAATAAAAGAGTATAACTATATATAATTCATCTTTCGCATTTATAAGTTACTTTCTACTTTTCGTTGCTGTTGACATTCATATATCTTCGCTATTGACCAATTCCAATTGATGTGTTGTCGCAAAACCTTCTAACCATGAAATATTACTCTTCCGTAAAATATTCACAGTATTCAGTGAAAACTGACATGATGTGTGTGGAGCATTTACAATGATTTCAGAAATGTTTAAGCCGCTGTATGAAATACACCAATAAATTTGTTTCTAACATTTTCTTCACGATGTTTTAACATCAGTTCGTTAATATCTTCTCTGTATTGTTTTCAATATATTATTATTTATACCTGTAAATGTGTATATCAAAATGTCTGATCACAACAATACTAAGCTCCAGTAGCAATGGAAACTATGTATGGGTATGATATGTTAAACATACGGTAGTAAAATGTACCCTAGCTCTTATGCAACTGTTTTTTCTACCATTCGAGAATGCATTTAATATGAAGATTGTGATTTCTCTGACACAGACTGACTTTGCATCTTTGTAAAGAGATTGTGATAGAGCCACATAAGCAGGGACACAATGTATCGCGCCGCTAAAATTAGATACGAAACGATTATTGTTGTTGAAGCAATAGAGTCGAAAGTGTCTGAAAATAAACAAACGCCCCTAGTACAAACTAGAAATGTTATAATGATTCTTTTAGGAAACAAGAACACTGCAATGCGGAGCAATATACGCCCGAAGGTATGACATTTGACCCCTAAGTGTGACCTTGACCTTGCCAGCCATCCGAAACATGCGCTATGCATGTCTGCTCGATGTGATGTGGTGAACATTTGTGCAAAGTGTCTTTAAAATCCTTCAATCAGTTCAAGAGTTATAGAGCGGACACGAAACAAGATTCGTATGACATTTGACCCCTAAGTGTGACCTTGTCCTTGAAGCATGTCATCCAAAACATGTGCTCTGCACGTCGAATCGATGTAGTGAACATTTGTGTCAAGTTTCTTTAAAATCATCTAAGGGGTTCCAGAGTCACAGAGCGGACACGAAATTGCTTACGAACGGGCGGACAGACAGACACCAGCGTCATAACATAATACACCCTTTTCGGATGTATAAAAAGCCTGTTTGTTTTCTGTCAAGACAAGCAATTGCAAATGTTTGTTGTTGAAAGAGGCCAATGCTCTGTGGGTAAAAAAAATACAAACGGCAATCAAAAAGTCTTACAATATTTCAAATACGTCTAAATTCGGCAATAAACACAAAATATGCCAAGTTATTGACGATGGAAGGAATACATAGGAATTCAGTTTTTGGACAGAAAGGTTAACGAACAAAAGCTTTCCTCTACGGCTAAATCATTTAGGGAAAAATGATACTCATCCCACAGGTTGGTACTTACAGGACCATAACAGTTACTGCTATTAATCAAGATCTTATTGAGGTGTCCATACCTATTTCATTGCACGTTTTCTACGTTGGTTGATTCTAAAGGAACAAATCCAAATTTGAACATGTTAAGGACAGTCAAGTTCCCAACTCGTCACAGATTCTTATGTGCTCGACCCTTACATGTATGCATACATCCACAAACCTTCTGCAGCGTTTTCGTGGTCATAACTAATAACATTTACAGGTTGTTGCCAGTGTATTATACATAAAACATCAAGAAGTATAGAACTAAAATTCTTCTTACACGGGTAGACTACTCTTAGTCCATTAGAATCAAATAGCTAATAATAATATACGACAACCGTTCTCTAATTAGGTTGCCTATATTCCAAGAAACTTTGTGAATAGTCCTCATATGTTCTTTGCCATTGACAATAGTGATTTCAAAACACCTTTGATAGCAAGAATTCTGTCGTAGAACTGTTATGCAAATTCTCCAAAAATGTTTTTTAATGTTGTGACAGGCCTTGACAATTGATAAAATTATCACAGACCTTCCAAGAGTTCTCAGAATGCCAGACGATGGCAAATGGTTCATCATCCAGTCGTGATACGCATCATGAAAATTTCGCTTGCCACAGACTGGGCTAAAACGACCGACATGAAGGTAAAAATGCAAACTATGGGCTATTGAAAGTTGATTGTTTAAAGACTCCATTATTGTTTAATAAAGTTTTGAGATCCTATGGAAACTATTAATCCTAACTTTTGAAAGGCGTCTATCAACATAAAACATATATATAGGGAAAGAAATGTTAGAAGAAAGGTAGGAATTCTTATCATTGTATTTAAGTGCGAATGTTTAAAGGCACTGTGGAGTTCAACGCGATACGAATGGTTGGTCAGCAATTGGTACAGTATTCATGTGTAGCAGAGACATAAAGCACACATAAATTGCTACAGCACTATTGAAATATGATGATGTTCATATATTTTGATGGTAAAGCATATACCAAACAAACATAATCGACAACAAGAGGGCAAGAATGTCACAATATACGCCCGTCGCAGCAAATTAGCAAATAGCAGCTGTGTTTGCAAATAGAATCTTAACTTTGTAATTCTTTTGTTTTTCTATGTTCACAAAAAAACTCCTTACCAAGTAGAGATACCTTAAAATACACCTAAAATTTGAAAGTAACATCTATGTTGTACCACAGAAAAGTGATATTGGCTTTTTCCTACGGTCAATTATAAAAAAGTTACAGTATAGGTTATTTATAGTAACAACTAAGGGAAGCTAATCTTAAAAAAAAATCCCCCCCAAAAATTGTAAGTCCACACAAAAATCCTTACTCTGTAGAAATAGGTCAAAATACACCTCAACATTGGATGTAAATTGCATGTTGTACTACAGAAAAGTGGTCTCTTTCTCCTACGACTAGTAATGAAAACGTTGCAATATAAGCTTTTTATAGTAACAACAAAGGGAAGTAATTCTAAAGAAAGGACCTGCGCATGACACTTCGTCTCATGATAGTGTACAATTGTGCCAAGTTACATCAAAATTCCTCTATGCATGAAGAAGAAATGCTTCGGACAAAGTCATTCTTTTACCTGACCTTTGACCTCTAAGTGTGACCTTGATCTTAGACCTTGGGACCTGGTTCTTGTGCAAGACACTCCATCTTGTGGTGGTGAACATTTGTGCCAAGTTATATCAAAATCCCTCCATGCATGAAGAAGAAATGCTCCGGACAAAGTTTTCATTCTTGTATCCTTTGACCTCTAAGTGTGACCTTGACCTTAGACCTAGGGACCTGGTTCTTGCGCAGGACACTCTGTGTGTCTCATGATGGAGAACAATTGTGCCAAGTTACATCAAAATCCCTCCATGCATGAAGAAGATATGCTCCGGACAAAGTCATTCTTGAATCTGACCTTTGACCTCAAAGTCTGACCTTGACCTTAGACCTTTGGACCTGGTTCTTGCGCATGACACACCGTCTCATGATGGTGAACAACTGTGCTAAGTGTCATCAAAATCCCTCCATGCATGAAGAAGATATGCTCCGGACAAAGTCTGTGGACGCCGCCCGATCCGCCCGCCCGCCCGCCCGCCCGCCCGCCAGGGGCGTTCCCATAATACGTCCTGTTTTTCAAACGGGCGTATAAAAATGATCTGTTGAAATAAAGTGGGTTGGGTAAGATATACTTTTATTATTTCTCATTATTTAATTGTTTATATACTTCAATATTGTTATTACATTGACAACAAATATTTCTAGGATGGAATACCAAAGATAAGATGAAGTTTTGCTTTGTAACGTAAATAGATAATGAATTACGCAAGTTTTATTTTCAAACTTGGCTGCCATTTTGATGATGTCATAGATCGGTCCAGTCGCGGAACTCTGGCTGGCGACATGTCTTTCTGTGACATTAAGACATGGTCTAACAGTTTGGTATATGTCGCCATTAATCTTTTTTCCGATCGCACAGGATCCCCGTTCTGAATACACTATTTGACATTTTTTTCTAATATCAGCTTTCAAGCAGAACGAATACAATGACACTATAGAAATCTGGTGAAATGTTGATAAGATTGTTCTATGATTTAGCCTAGTGTTCTAGTTTTTGTTCCCCTGATAACCCAGTTTTGAAAATGACCTAATTCATAAAGCCAAACATTCTGATAAAGTTTCATCTAAATCAGGTAGAAATTTAGCCTTAGGTGTATAAACAAGACAAGGCTTTTCTACAGTTTGACCTAGTGACCAAATTTTTAAGCACAGAAGACCCAGTTTTGAACTTGACCAAGATTTCACAAGCATACAAGGTTCATAAAGACCAGATAGAAAATATGGCCTCTAGAGTGTTTACAAGTTTTTCAAAAATTTGGCCTAGTGACCTAGTTTTTAAACACAGATGGCGCAGTTTCAAATGCAACCTTCATTTGATAAAGACCATCTGACAAGGTTTCATATAGATCAAGATGAAAATATGGCCTCAAGAGTATTAAAATGTTTTACTGTTTGACCTATGGTTTTCTATAATTTGTCCAAGACTTTAGTGATCTAGCTTTTGATCACTGATGACCAAGTTTCAAACTTATCAAATTTATATTTAGCCAAATATTCTGACACAGTTTCATTAAGACTAGGCTAAAACTGTAACCTCTAACATATAAAGAACAAAAATGACGGACGACAAAAACATACAACGGACACAGGAATATCACAATAGTTCACACTGAGCATAAAAATTACCGGAAATACAAACAAGAGGGTCATGATGACCCTGGATCGCTCACCTGGGTTACATGAGCTACATGTTTCAAATGTCAAACTGATGATAAAATATTAAGAAGGAAGGTCAGAAGGTCACATTCATGGTCACTGAAAATCAGTTCTAAGATTGGTGTGCAAAACTGTACGTGTCGCCCAAATTTCAAGGCTGTATCTTAAAAAACAAGAAAATAGGTCAGTAGGTCACATTCATGGTCACTGAAAGTCAGTCTTAAGGTCAGTGTGCAAAACTGTACATGTCATCCAAATTTCAAGGCTGTATCTTAAAAAAAAACAAGAAAGTAGGTCAGTAGGTCAAGGACACAGTCGGGTGACCCTTATCACTTGGGGTCATCAGGTAATTATAATTAAACAGTCTAGGAAATATGATCTGATAATTCATTGAAGTATTTTTTCCTATATAACTCATATAACAAGTGACCCCGGGGCAGGGCCTCTTTTCACCCCAGGGGCATAATTCGAACAATCTTGTTAGAGATCAACTGGCCAATGATACATACAAAATATCAAAGGCCTAGGCCTTGAACTTTCAGACAAGAATATTTTTAAAGTTCTTTCCTATATAAGTCTATGTAAAATTTGGGACCCCAAGGGCAGGGCCTCCTTCCACCATGGGGGCATAATTTACACAATTATGGTTGTAGACCACTAGGCAATGCAACATACCAAATATCAAAAGCCTAGGCCTTGCAGTTTCAGGCAAAAAGATTTGAGAGTCTATGTAAAACTTGGGACCCTTGGGTGGGGCCCCTTTTCAACACTTGGGCATAATTTGAATAATTTTGGTAGAGGACCACTAAGCAACATACCAATATCAAAAGCCTAAGCCTTGCAGTTCCAGACAAGAAGCTTTTTAAAGTTTTCTTCCTATGTAAGTCTATGTAAAACTAGGGACCCCCGGGACAGGGCCTCTTTTCTCACCCCAGGGTAATAACTTGAACAATCTTGGTAGAGGACCACAAGAAAATGCTACATATCAATTATCAATGGCCTAGGTCTTGTGGTTTCAGACAAGAAGATTTTTAAGTTTTTCCTATACAAGTCTATATAAACCATGTGACCCCCTGGACGGGGCTATATTTGACCCTAGGGGGATAATTTGAACACTCTTGGTAGAGGACCTCCAGATGATGCTACACACCAAATATCAAAGCCCTAGGTCCTGTAGTTTTGGACAAGAAGATTTTAAAAGTTTTCTCTATTTTAGTCTATGTAAACCATGTGACCCCCAGGGCGGGACCATATTTGACCCAAGGGGGATAATTTGAACAATCTTGGTAGAGGATCTCTAGATGATGCTACATACTAAATATCAAAGCCCTAGGTCCTGTGGTTTTTGACAAGAAGATTTTCAAAGTTTTCCCTATATAAATCTATGTAAACTATGTGATCCCCAGGGCGGGGCCATATTTGACCCTAGGGGAATAATTTGAACACTTTTGGTAGAGGACAACCAGATAATGCTACAAACCAAAAACAAAAGCCCTAGGACCTGTGGTTTTGGACAAGAAGATTTTTAAAGTTTTTCTTTTCGGTTGCCATGGCAATCAGTTCTGAACGGATTTCAATTTTTTGGGCAATTCTAAAAGGGGGCCATCCAAGCATTATTCCTGTGAAGTTTGGTATAAATCTGCCCAGTGGTTTTGAAGAAAAATTTTTTTTTAGAAATTGTTTACACATGACGCACAACTGACATCAAGCGGTCACAAAAGGTCATCTTGAGCCTTTGGCTCAGGTGAGCTAAAAATCAGTGAAGGAAAGGAAACAAAAATCAAAGTCTTGTAAATGCAAGAAAAAACATAAAACAAATACCTTTACATACAAGTGATAGTGTAACAGACAGCAGCAAGAATACATTTCATGTTGCTGCATCTGCTGACTTTGACCTTGAAAACCATAAGATCTCAAACTATGAAACTGTACATGACAATAGTATGCTACAAATACAAGTAATAATGAGAGCATGGAATGGTCATAACATTAATTTAATAAAACTTGAACTAGTTAAAAAGAAATGGATGTTTTGAAACAGATTACAGTTTCAGTTTTGAAAACAAAATCAAGGATAAAGTCCCACAACAGAAGCTACATTAAAAGAATGCAGTCATCCATACAGCAATTAATATTGAAATACAGACTGTGTACACATTTAAACAAATTATAAACACAAACATCTTCATCATTGTGCCACAAATTAACAAATATCAAAATTAGAAATATATCAGTAGTCATATTTTTTAGCATGTACAGAACCATTATCAACTGAGCAATGTAAATCTAATACAGATGCAAAACAGTACTTATCTAACAGAAGCCCTCTATGATATATGTATTGCCTGCCATAGGAGCTAAACACAGATTATCCATCTTTAATATGTCATGTACATAGTGTTCAGTAACATTTAATTGCCTGAGTATCTTGTTTTATCAGTGTTTTTTTCCACTGGTTTGAAAATGGGGCCCGGGGCCTTTACAATTGGGAAAAATGCGTGGTAAAAACCCAAATTGGGATTTCTTGTTATTTCATAAGAAATGAACTAACAATACTTTTTAGGCAAGAGATAGTAAAGTTATCAATATTCATTATTCAAAAAAAAAAAAATCTTCTACAAGCAAATATTTATCTCTGACAGCTTGCAATACAACAGACATGACTGTGTCCCGTGTTTCATTATCACTAAGTATATCGTTAACTTATCTGAATCAGTTGTGCAGATTCCAGTTACTGACGCTTACCATACTTTTAGTTTTACTTACGGTTTCAAATTGACCGTTGTAGGTGTGATATTTGAGCAGTAAATGAATCTGTAGTTTTAAATTTTGTCTGACAATAAAACTTAAATTTGGGCATACTTTTAGCGTCACTTTTATTGATTTTCTTTGTACATGTATATAATATATTATTGTAGACAGCATGTTTATGATCAGCAGACCCTTACATTATCATGCGTTTAAGGGGAAGTAACTACAACTGACTGTTTATGAAACAAAACCCATTTGCATCTCCTAATTAATTTCGGATCCTACTTTGTTCATGTTGTGAAAATTTTCAGACATTTTTTTCCAAATTACAACTGGGAATTTTGGATTAACATTTGGAAAAAAAAACATATTATTTTTCATTGAGATTGGGGCCAAACTTCGGCCCAAAATTGACCCGAAAAAAAAACAACCCTGTTTATACCTCTTTTTGTAGGAAGAAATGGCAATTTGTTCCCATGAGAAAATAAATTACATAAATTATGTCAGAAACAACATTCCCAAAACCAGATTAAATGCTGTCAAGTATCTTGAACACGATTAGTCTGTAATTGTACAGTACAAGACTTAACAGAAGCTATCATTCCCTTCATCAAAGACATCTAAATTGCATTGCAGACACTTTGAATTTCTTTATTCTGATAAACACATACCGGTATTACGGGATT
>NW_026460117.1:0-30468 GCF_021730395.1 Mercenaria mercenaria | reverse complement strand
TTACTTATATATATGTACATTATGTTTTCTGCCTGTATTGCTTATATATATGTACATTATGTATTCTGCCTACTATGATTCCAAAACTGCCAGTAACGTCAAACGATGTATCTTCCTATGAAAACTGCCGGGATAGAATATACTATATACACTGCCCACGTGATCTGCCTGATAAGAAAACATTATGTTTGCGACTCTGATGGTGTATATAGGTATATATCAGTAAATCGATAAAATATACATTTGACTGAAACAGTGAAGTTATGTTTTGACACCTAGAAACAGGTCTTCCCATAACTATAGTCCTAGGACGACTGCCCGAATTTACGGTAAAACCAGTACATATATATATATATATATATATATATATATATATATATATATATATATATATATATATATATATATATATATCTAGTGCCCCGGCATATCTTTTAACTCAGTCTTATAATTAGATATACTTGAGAATGTTGCCAGGTTCGTAACAGACACGATAAGAGAGAGTGTATAATGTGTGCCGTCCTTCATTGTGTCCTAAAAGGCTCCTTACATATAAGGGATAGTAAAATACAAACGACATTGTAGGTGGAAGGTCAGTAATTCAAATCCTTACTTTGTTCCATATGAAAAACGACAACTTCAGGTCGTCTCTATGTATCTTTATAGAATATCACTTTTTCCAACACCTATTTTTCATGAAAGTTCTATCATAAATAAACGGAAAAAAATGAAAAGGAAACATGTGGTTGAATAGTTTCTAGAGAAATGCATGTCGGTATTGGTCTGCAACCCTAAAAATGGCGCATATTTGCTCTTGCCCGCACAATAAACCCCTGCTTTCAGTTTCGATCTGCAAAACTTGCCATGTGGGGTGTATTAAATGAAAACCGTCTGAATGTGCTCTTGCAATGCAAAAGTGTGATTAAAGCCCTCGTGGCGCAAAATGAGAAAATTAGGAACTATTTACATTGGACTTTTTTCGGAAGCACATTTTCGACCGAATCACTGACCTAATTCATGTATCAGATGCGTATCTTCAGTACTTTCATATGGTGGATTAGGTTACATAATTCCAGATCAGCAGTCACAATTAGTTTAATAGCAATATATTCTTTTTGATAGCCTTGTGATATAGCGCCCGCATCCAGAGCGGAAGGACGTGGGTTCGGTTCCTAGACGCGTCTTTCCAAGACGTGAAAAGTGGTACTAGTAGTTTCTTCGCTTGGCGCTAAGCATTAACAGCAGGATCGTTCTACGAGTGTCTGTTGGTGTAAAGTGACCGGGTAAGTACTAGAAGCTTCCGCTCAACATTATGAGTATAGGGCCAGGACTGGTCAGCCATTTGTGAGTATAATGTGACTGGATAAGTACAAGTAGCTTCCGCTTAACATTTTGAGTATAGTGCTGGGACTGGTTAGCCTGGTGTCAGTATAATGTGACTGGGTAAGTACTAGTAGCTTCCGCTCAACATTATGAGTATAGAGCTAGGACTGGTCAGCCTGGTGTCAGTATAATGTGACTGGGTAAGTACTAGTAGCTTCCGCTCAACATTATGAGTATAGAGCTAGGACTGGTCAGCCCGGTGTTAGTATAATTTGAGTGGGTAAGTACTAGTAGCTTCCGCTCAACATTATGAGTATAGTGCTAGGACTGGTTAGCCCGGTGTCAGTATAATGTGACTGGATAAGTACTAGTAGCTTTCGCTCAACTTTATGAGAATAGAGCTAGGAATGGTCAGCCCGGTGTCAGTATAATGTGACTGGATAAGTACTAGTAGCTTTCGCTCAACATTATGAGTATAGAGCTAGGCCTGGTCAGCCCGGTGTCAGTATAATGTGACTGGATAAGTACTAGTAACTTCCGCTCAACATTATGAGTATAGAGCTAGGCCTGGTCAGCCCGGTGTCAGTATAATGTGACTGGATAAGTACTAGTAACTTCCGCTCAACATTATGAGTATAGAGCTAGGCCTGGTCAGCCCGGTGTCAGTATAATGTGACTGGATAAGTACTAGTAACTTCCGCTCAACATTATGAGTATAGAGCTAGGACTGGTCAGCCCGGTGTCAGTATAATGTGACTGGATAAGTACTGGTAACTTCCGCTCAACATTATGAGTGTAGAGCTAGGACTGGTCAGCCCGGTGTCAGTATAATGTGACTGGATAAGTACTAGTAACTTCCGCTCAACATTATGAGTATAGAGCTAGGACTGGTCAGCCCGGTGTCAGTATAATGTGACTGGATAAGTACTAGTAACTTCCGCTCAACATTATGAGTGTAGAGCTAGGCCTGGTCAGCCCGGTGTCAGTATAATGTGACTGGATAAGTACTAGTAACTTCCGCTCAACATTATGAGTGTAGAGCTAGGCCTGGTCAGCCCGGTGTCAGTATAATGTGACTGGATAAGTACTGGTAACTTCCGCTCAACATTATGAGTGTAGAGCTAGGCCTGGTCAGCCCGGTGTCAGTATAATGTGACTGGATAAGTACTAGTAGCTTCCGCTCAACATTATGAGTATAGTGCTAGGCCTGGTCAGCCCGGTGTCAGTATAATGTGACTGGGTAAGAACTAGTAGCTTCCGTTCAACATTATGAGTATAGAGCAAGGACTGGTTAGCCCGGTGTCAGTATAATGTGACTGGGTAAGTACTAGTAATTTCCGCTCAACATTATGAGTATAGAGCCAGGACTGGTCAGCCCGGTGTCAGTATAATGTGACTGGATAAGTACTAGTAGCTTTCGCTCAACATTATGAGAATAGAGCTAGGAATGGTCAGCCCGGTGTCAGTATAATGTGACTGGATAAGTACTAGTAGCTTCCGCTCAACGTTATGAGTATAGTGCTAGGACTTGTCAGCCCGGTGTTAGTATAATGTGACTGGATAAGTACTAGTAGCTTCCGCTCAACGTTATGAGTATAGTGCTAGGACTGGTCAGCCCGGTGTCAGTATAATGTGACTGGATAAGTACTGGTAGCTTCCGCTCAACATTATGAGTATAGTGCTAGGACTGGTCAGCCCGGTGTCAGTATAATGTGACTGGATAAGTACTAGTAGCTTCCGCTCAACATTATGAGTATAGTGCTAGGACTGGTCAGCCCGGTGTCAGTATAATGTGACTGGATAAGTACTAGTAGCTTCCGCTCAACATTATGAGTATAGTGCTAGGACTGGTCAGCCCGGTGTTAGTATAATGTGACTGGATAAGTACTAGTAGCTTCCGCTCAACATTATGAGTATAGTGCTAGGAGCCCGGTGTCAGTATAATGTGACTGGATAAGTACTTGTAGCTTCCGCTCAACATTATGAGTATAGAGCTAGGACTGGTCAGCCTGGTGTCAGTATAATGTGACTGGATAAGTACTAGTAGCTTTCGCTCAACATTATAAGAATAGAGCTAGGAATGGTCAGCCCGGTGTCAGTATAATGTGACTGGATAAGTACTAGTAGCTTTCGCTCAACATTATGAGTATAGAGCTAGGCTTGGTCAGCCCGGTGTCAGTATAATGTGACTGGATAAGTACTAGTAGCTTCCGCTCAACATTAGGAGTATAGTGCTAGGACTGGTTAGCCTGGTGTCAGTATAATGTGACTGGGTAAGTACTAGTAGCTTCCGCTCAACATTATGAGTATAGAGCTAGGACTGGTCAGCCCGGTGTCAGTATTATGTGACTGGATAAGTACTAGTAGCTTCCGCTCAACATTATGAGTATAGAGCTAGGACTGGTCAGCCCGGTGTCAGTATAATGTGACTGGATAAGTACTAGTAGCTTCCGCTCAACATTATGTGTATAGTGCTAGGACTTGTCAGCCCGGTGTCAGTATAATGTGACTGGGTAAGTACTAGTAGCTTCCGCTCAACATTATGGGTATAGCGCTGAGACTGGTCAGCCCGGTGTCAGTATAATGTGACTGGATAACTACTAGTAGCTTCCGCTCAACATTATGAGTATAGAGCTAGGACTGGTCAGCCCGGTGTCAGTATAATGTGACTGGATAAGTACTAGTAGCTTCCGCTCAACATTATGTGTAGAGTGCTAGAACTGGTCAGCCCGGTGTCAGTATAATGTGACTGGGTAAGTACTAGTAGCTTCCGCTCAACATTATGGGTATAGCGCTGAGACTGGTTAGCCCGGTGTTAGTATAATGTGACTGGGTAAGTACTAGTAGCTTCCGCTCAACATTAGGAGTATAGTGCTAGGACTGGTCAGCCCGGTGTCAGTATAATGTGACTGGATAAATACTAGTAGCTTCCGCTCAACATTATGAGTATAGAGCTAGGACTGGTCAGCCCGGTGTCAGTATAATGTGACTGGATAAGTACTAGTAGCTTCCGCTCAACATTATGTGTAGAGTGCTAGAACTGGTCAGCCCGGTGTCAGTATAATGTGACTGGGTATGTACTAGTAGCTTCCGCAGTCACAATTAGTTTAATAGCAATATATTCTTTTTGATAGCCTTGTGATATAGCGCCCGCATCCAGAGCGGAAGGACGTGGGTTCGGTTCCTAGACGTGTCTTTCCAAGACGTGAAAAGTGGTACTAGTAGTTTCTTCGCTTGGCGCTAAGCATTAACAGCAGGATCGTTCTACGAGTGTCTGTTGGTGTAAAGTGACCGGGTAAGTACTAGAAGCTTCCGCTCAACATTATGAGTATAGGGCCAGGACTGGTCAGCCATTTGTGAGTATAATGTGACTGGATAAGTACAAGTAGCTTCCGCTTAACATTTTGAGGACTGGTCAGCCCGGTGTCAGTATAATGTGACTGGATAAGTACTAGTAGCTTCCGCTCAACATTATGAGTATAGAGCTAGGACTGGTCAGCCCGGTGTCAGTATAATGTGACTGGATAAGTACTAGTAGCTTCCGCTCAACATTATGTGTATAGTGCTAGGACTGGTCAGCCCAGTGTCAGTATAATGTGACTGGGTAAGTACTAGTAGCTTCCGCTCAACATTATGGGTATAGCGCTGAGACTGGTTAGCCCGGTGTTAGTATAATGTGACTGGGTAAGTACTAGTAGCTTCCGCTCAACATTAGGAGTATAGTGCTAGGACTGGTCAGCCCGGTGTCAGTATAATGTGACTGGATAAATACTTGTAGCTTCCGCTCAACATTATGAGTATAGAGCTAGGACTGGTCAGCCCGGTGTCAGTATAATGTGACTGGATAAGTACTAGTAGCTTCCGCTCAACATCATGTGTAGAGTGCTAGAACTGGTCAGCCCGGTGTCAGTATAATGTGACTGGGTATGTACTAGTAGCTTCCGCTCAACATTATGGGTATAGCGCTGAGACTGGTTAGCCCGGTGTTAGTATAATGTGACTGGGTAAGTACTAGTAGTTTCCGCTCAACATTATGGGTATAGCACTGAGACTGGTTAGCCCGGTGTTAGTATAATGCGACTGGGTAAGTACTAGTAGCTTCCGCTCAACATTATGAGTATAAATGCTAGGACTGGTCAGCCCGACGTTAGTATAATGTGACTAGGTAAGTACTAGTAGCTTCCGCTCAACATCATGAGTATAATGCTAGGACTGGTCAGCCTATTGTTAGTATAACGTGACTGTGTTCGGTAACATGTCATATGTCTACGGCGTGACATTCCAATGAGGCCATCCCCAACTTTGAGCGTGAAATATACGAGAACCGCAACTCTTGTCGGTATTAATTTTTTGCCTTGTGCGCCGTTGTAGTTGTTTCCCTTTACACTAAATTATCGATAAACCTGCTGTTTGGCCTTTATAGGTAAACTCGGCTCTACATTTTTGAGCAACGCATCTTGGTTAGACAGAATTATTGAAGTATGCAAATTAAAGCAGAATGTAACACATCTTTAAGCTACTGTAATTAACTGTATTTTAACATTTATTTTTATAACTCTTTGATTTTATGGACTTTGCTAGATACCGACATTGTTCCAGGAGTTATAAATAATTAAATTATATTAAACAATAAGTAAAATATACGATTTTACAGTAAAAATACTTGTTTATCATGCGTATGTAATGTTGATTTTCTGTCCTGTATATGCTGAGTTAAGTTATACGTTTCGTTGAATGCATTGACCGAAAATATAAAAATAAAAAATGCCACTTTTCAGTGGTAAAGGATATACATAAAACATCACACAAAACGATTCCTTTTGTTTCAAATCCCTTTTGAAAGCCTTTCCCCTTTTTGCTGTGAAACGTAATGTTGTAAAATTATGTTCTCGCGTTATTTTTTTTTTAATTTATCGCCCTGAAAATTTCGATTTTGACAATTACTGCATATTGACTGTAAGTGTTTTATGCGTGATTTTTTATGGACCTTTGCGAATACACCGGATGGAGACAAGATAAACACCACAGGCTATGCTAATTACCCCCAAAATACGTCTGTAATAAAAATCATCAACTGAGACATAAAGTAGAGATGTTCGATCTTCCTATAGCTTAAACGATAAAACAGATATTTATTTATTTATTAAATTATTTATCGGCAAATTGATCATAGATGTACTTTTTTTTTTACTTATTATACTTGTTTGCATAAAATTTTAGATGGGTGTAGAAAATTATAAAAGAAATTTAGGTGACGGCTAAGCAGTTTGTTCCAGAATAGTTTCGAACAGCTGGACAATACAACCTAAACTGAATTAAACACAGAAGATATAAATTTTGGCAATTTCTAGTGTCATGTGTTTTTTTTAAATGCCTAGATCTACTACTATATAAGTTCAACATTTCATTTGAGTCATCTTTGTGCACATTTATATTATACATACATTTGTTAAAAAGCATCACACATTTTATAATTGTCTAAAACACACACTCTCTTACATTTTACAATTAACCTAAAGTATCTATTTGCTATTAAAAATTATTGTATTAAATAAAACTTCACTGTTTCACAATATTCGCAGTAAGACCATAAAACATTTGTGAAGAGGTGTCCTACACGATAAACCAACCTAAAACCGCCGTCTTATCTGCTGCTTATCAGCGATTATGTAATGGGCAATTTTGCACAACAGGGGTCCCCGTGGACCATGAAGATTTGTAGGGTAGGAATTAATTTTCCTTTATGGAATGTAGAATAATAATATAGTTATAAAAATGTCTTTGTTTTCATAAAAGATTTCTGCCAATATCATGATAATGAAAAAGGTCATATACAGGTGAAAGTGATTATTGTATTTGATAAATATATACATGTTCTTTTTTTTTCAATTTGAATAATAAGTTTCGTAAAGTGTACCTTTTTTCATCTTCTACTGAAATGCACGCACGGGTAAATAAATCAAATTATCACCACAGTTAATATGACCATCATTCTTTAATTTTTAATTTATACTTTTACGTTCACGCAGTGATCAGTGAACGTAAAGAAGCCATGGTTGTATGTAATATTTTAGGCACATACATAACAAAATTTTCGCGAAATGTTTCAATTATTGAACAGTTTATTGTAATATCGTCAAAAATTATACCGGCACACAGCTTGTAAAGCAATTACATAGAATTAATTCTAATTGCCTTTTTAATTTAATGCGGACTTTTTTTAAGACCAATTTATTTCCAATTAAAGATGTGACTTAAAGTTTGCTAATTCAAAAAAGTTTTACTTTTAATCATAAATATTATATAAATAAATAAATAAATAAATAATAAAATGCTCGAACAGATATGCAACACATTGATAAGCATTGCCTTGTGCCGTCGTACCGTCAAGTAAATATTTGTGAAAAGCGCGCTCAAGATTGCGATTACTTCATTTTCAAATTAAAATGGAAGCAATTTGTCATAATTCAATTTTAAAATAAAAATTACCCAGACAATGTTCAGACAATGGAGAATACTTCACGAGGTTATAAAATAATGTCATTTTGATAGAAAATGTTTTTATAGCCTTTTAAAACCTGACATAACCGACCTTTTCAAAATTTCTATATAGAAATACATAGAAACCATAGTCATCAACTTCAAACAAAAATGGAAGCAATAAGTTTTTGTATCACATCGATAAAAAATATATTGAAATAAAGGGCAAAAAATGAAGATTACTTCACGAGGTTATAAAATTTTGTTAAATAACGATAAAATTACGTTTTTAATGTTTGAAATATATTTTCCTATACAAATCTATAGTAAAACTGTTTATCGATAAACGTTATCGGGTCCGCGATCCGTGTATATTCAAGGGAGACTACTTTTGCCGAAACTACTGGTCAGTGTATTGGAATGTTGGCCATGAGGCAGCACTATTGAGATGGACAATGCGCTCACTGCTACAAGCAGATACCTTCGTTTATATGTCTAAAGACACACACACATTCAATGCAATGTTGTAAGTCTGCATTTTTAAGGCCACATAGAGATTAAAATGCAGTTACCCCATTCGGGGAAACTTCAAAAGGTTTTGTCATTTGGCATGGATATCTAAAGACTAGCGTTCTGTAAAAATAGCATTTAAGGTCCCCAACTCCCATCACCGCAACAACATTTTGAAGTCTGATTAAGCAATCGTGAAATGCTGCTACATATAATCCGTTTGGTAACCGTTTGTGGCACTGGTATAAAGTAATGTCCAACAATAAAGGACTCCTTCTCAAAGAGCATAATTTTAAGCTTTGAAAAAAGTCGCATGGGCTCAGATTTTTTAGTACGGATGTTGATTGACAACATGTACACATTCAGATGTACTGTAATATTCTCACACGCCATCTTGTCACGAATAAGGCATACACTTGACCGCCCTTTGCTAGGACGCTCTTATCGTATTTTGTTTTACTTGTTCAATATAATACAGTGTTCTATAAAAGAATTGACTGTATGATATGTCTATTTAGCTAAAGTTAGAAAACATGACTTACAATAAATTGTTCGTTTTGCAAAACATAAGCGTTTCATTCTTATCGTTTCTTATCAACTTTTCTTAGGTACCGGCCTGGAGTTTCCAGCGATTTCACCAGTGTTGGAAAATTAATCTTCCGTGATGCGTGATGACCCTCGTCGTACTGTCTATGTCGTATAATGAACCTCACACGAGTGGAAGTTATTTGCAATGATTAGTATTGTTACGTAAAAGCAGATTAAAATCAAATGCCTATACATTTCTTGTTTGTTATTACATACTTTTTCACCTATATTAAAAAAACAAAAAAAAAAAAAAAAAAAAAACATTTTTGTCCCTGGATTGCCAGAATATTTTTAAAATACACCCACCTTGCTCTTATTCATAACGGAATGAATAATAATTCAGAAGCCATTTAAAAAATGAAATGATTTTTTCGGCGTTCAAGCGAAATAAACGACAGAATACACAGATTAATAACCTCTACCGAATCTGTTTATATTATGTCTTTTTTATACGTACATGTTTGTTTCCCCTTATCCAAATCCTTAATTACGGAAGTTATATGCATATTTGTTTACTTTCTTTTTATTGTATGCAAGGACACTGCTGTCAGATTATACTTTATTAGATGTTTTTCAGTGAATTATCAAAATATAAGAGTAAAATATATCTGGTAATTTTTACAGTGAAAAACAATCAAATATAATTTTTCACTGGTAAGAAAATAAAAACTGAGTAAAGTTAGTCAAAACATGAAGTGAAAAGACAGTTTGTTTGTTTTACATGTAACATCATAAGAGCCGCACCATGAGAAAACCAACATAGTGCATTTGTGCATCCGCGAAGTCTGGTCAGGATCTATGCTGTTCGCTTTCAAAACCTAATTGCAATTAGAGAAACCATTAGCGAACAGAATGGATCTTGACCAGACTGCGCGGATGCGGAGGCTGGTCTGGATCCATACTGGTGGCTGATGTACTATGTTGGTGCTCATCTTTCACTCGTGAAAACTATATCTTGTATTTTTGCTCGTGGCTTTGCCAATCCTGAAATAGTTCGTATGTGTTCACTGGCAAAAGATAATTCAATCTTGCATTGAAACAAACAAATATCCCCTATGTGACCATGAACTATAATTTTATTATAAAATTGTATGCAAGAATAAGAGAAAGAGTATCTCTACAAGCTTCTGAAAGTATGTTCTGTTTATACGATTGCCATGATAAAGCATCTAATCTTGACCTCACAAATTTGACCTGTGAATTACAAATATCAGCTAGATACCATGATCTTTCTGAAAGTCGGAAAACATACTTATTTGCCAATAACTGTAAATTAGATACTGGATGTTACTCAGAATTTTATTGATATTTTGCATTATGTTCCTCGTCTGAATTAATTTCCAAATTGATCAAACAGCGCAAATTATATAAAGTATTTGCAAAAACGAATTGCTTTTGAAACATTTCTTTTTGAGTTGCAGACTTACTCTTTTGTAAGAAGGATTTTCTATGGAACAACACGTCAGTTAAATATTAACAATGTTAAACTTCAACATTTACACCTGTTTGATTTTCTTAGTATTGTTTTACGTTGAATGTCGATCTGCTCCTGAACCACTATGTTCAGAAATCATGAAGAATAAAAATAAAATAAAATAAAATAAAATAAAATGGCAACTGAGAGTTAACAATTCAGTGTACGGATGAACTTGCCTTTACCCAACATGAATATGCATATATTGGTATAACATACAATGCATAACGTCAGAATTTGGAATGATGTTGTTTTGTGCATCAAAAGATAAAAAGGACCGTGATAATGAAACACTCCTTACATGCAATCTTATGTAGTACTTAAACTAATACTTTGATCTTTCAATGCAAATACGTTTGCCTTAATAGATGGCAAAATGATTATTTAAGTTTACTGATAAATATAATTATGTTGATTATCAAATAACTGATGTATTATCCCAACTTGACGAAATTAGTTTATATTTTCATGATATATTAAGGCAGTTAGTCGCAGAAATTTGTCTTTTTGTCTTTTTCTTTAATGGTACGTTTATCTGTTTCTGTCTGCTTCAAAAGTTTTCTGCATGTGCATAGGCATATTCTTGAAATGTATTTCATAATTATTATAATTACATATTTTTGTTGTTATGACGTTACTTCGATTTATCCTACCTTCATGCGAAATAAAAGGCACAATTGAGAGGTATAATAAATTTTGTTTTGCTAGGTCAGTGACGAAATAAAATTTTGTCAGACCTCTTTTTTCTACTTTATCCGCAACGACGACAATCTCTTGTTGTTTTTTTTTGCTGTTTTTTTTTTTTTTTAGAAATAATTAGGTTGGTTCACGCCTAGCTTTAGGAACGAGTTTTATTAGGTACTTGGGACCGGTGTAGCGTGATTATCATACGAGCGTGACCAGGTCCGCGGTTTTTGTATGTTTTTGTTGTTGTTGTTTTTTTCCGAAACTTACCCATATGTTTATTCTTTGTCAAACATCTAAAAATATTGGCATACTATATGCTCATAAATAGGCTTTAAAATTTATATAATTCTGTCTTAATTTTATGCTCTAGAAATTTATTTGAATGTGCCCAATTTGACATATTTTACTGGATTTAATGGTGCTTCTGAAAAAAAAAAACATATAAAAGACTATAACTCATCTTTTCCACTAATTAGATTGTCTCAAAACTTGCTAAAGGTGTCAAATATTGTTTCAGAAGTTATTCAAAGCTTCGTAGCCCTTCAGCTTTAATATGTTTGATTTCTTGAAGGTGATGGGTATTATTCATATATATTAAAAAGATTGTTTCGGCGCTAAATATGCTGAACAAGTGAAAAGAACACGTCCATTTTCAGCTACTAACAGTGTTATAAAAGTAAGTGTCTTAACCAAAAAAGCTACTTACCTGGGTAAATCTTTCTTAGAAATACCATCAAATATACATTGTTTCAATGGTAGCTGTCACCCTTTTAGGAAGGGAACAAGCAGCTTTGCTATGACTACAAGATATTAAAATACCTCATAATTATTACCCATTTGGCTTTTTTGGTATCGCACGGGGAAAATACGTCGGTGCAGGTAACATTTTTTTCTTATATTTCTTAATTACTTGACGGATTTTGATAAGAAAAAGCGTAGAACTCAGAAAAACTAGTGTTTTCCACTGCAAAAAGCGTCTGCCACGCATTCTTCATTCTTTCTGTAAATCCTTACTGTGTTCGTTACTAATATATTTGGTCCTTAAAAAGAGTTTTAAATAACATTGAGATTGTCTGAGGGATATTTTATGTCGAAGAAAGCACTCGTCTTCGACACTTTTTATATTATTATTATTAGTAGTAGTAAAGTAATAAGGATATTGTAACAAAAATGTGACCGGAGCCTGAACAATACCGAAATGTCACGTGGGTTTGCTGCTCTATCGTATGTGCTGCCACTATTTTAATGGCTTACATTTTCATGGTAATTATTTCTGTTCTGAAAAACAAATGGTCTATTTTTTTATATAACTGTCTACGACAAAATGTAAAGTTTGTAAGTATGTGAACATCTTAAATTTTAAATGTAGGCTCGTAACTTTGCCACTAATATTTTAAAGTAGTAATGTGAAATGCTATCGAGTATGTTTTGAGTTTTCAGATAGTGTGCATAGAGGTTACGTTGGTGCAGTTTAAAATGTGCATTCTTTGAGAATTTTAATTTTTTACAATGTAATTATACCGAATGTGTGCACTCCATATGCATTTCTAATTTTATCAATGCAAGCATGAACAAGGCCCATGACGGAATGAAGTGTCGTGTTGCGGTTCACACACCTGACCAAATTATTTGCATTATAGACTGTTAACTTAGATTTCTACATGTTCTTTTGAAAATATTTCTTCATTGGATACAAAAATCAATGCCTTAGGGAAAACGTTATTCCAGACAGGTTTAACCGTTTCGTGTCATTTTTTGCTGAAGAGATGCATAAAGTTATAGTGATTTTCTATTACAAATATTGATTTCATTACATTTGCATATGTTGAAGTTGTTGCATTTAAGATGTACAAACGTCGCCTGTTATCATTTATTTTAAACCACATGATGTCAGACTCTTTTAATATGTTCATTTTTGTATGCAAAAGTTTATATTCCTTACTCTAAACGTTACATACAGAAGTTCTATGCGTATTTGTTTACTCTCATTTTATTTTACGTTAGGGCACTGCTGTCAGATTATGTTTTATTGCACGTTTTTCAGTGAATTACCAAAATGTAAGAGTGAACTACATTTGGTATTTTTATTGTGAAAAAGTCAAATATAATTTTCATTGGTTAGAAACTATAATATGGGTAAATTTAGTCAAAACATGAAAAGTTTATTATTTTTGTTTAACATGTAAGATCAAAATATCTTTCACTCATTAAATTATAATTGAGCAGCGCCATGAGAAAACCAACATAGTGGCTTTGCGACCAGCATGGATCCAGACCAGCCTGCGCATCCGCGCAGTCTGCATGGTCAGTATCCATGCTGTTCGCTAACGGTTTCTCTAATTGCAATAGGCTTCAAAAGCGAACTGCATGGATCCTGACCAGACTGCGAGAATGCGCATGCTGGTTTGGATCCATGCTGGTCGCAAAGCCACTATGTTGGTTTTCTAATGGCGCGGCTCAATTATCTTATGCCAATCGTGAAAACATTTCATATGTGTTCACTGGCAAAAGATAACTTAATCTTACACTGAAACAAACAAATATCCTCTATGTGTGACCAAGAACTATAATATTATTATAAAAATATACTAAAAAAGGAGAGAAAGTGTTTCTCTACAATTTTCTGAAGAGTTTCTGTTTATACGGTTCCCATGATAGAGCATCTAATCTTGACCTCACAAATTTGACCTGTAAATTACAAATATCAGCCAAATGCCATTATTTTTCTAAAAGTTGGAAAACATGCTCATTTGCCAGCCACTGTACTATTAGGCTTGTAATTCGTATTAACTGTTATTCAATACTCTATTGATGTTTTGCATTATGTTACTCATCGGCATTAATTTCTAAATTGATCAAAAAGCGTAAATTATATAAATTATTTGCATTAACGGATTGCTTTTGAAACATATACTGTTTCGATAAACTCTGAATCTCTTTTATAGTTGAAAACATTCTCCTTTGTAACAAGTATTTTCTATGGAACGGAACTACGTCAGTTATTTATTCACAATGTTAAACCTCAACATTTACACCTATTTGATTTTCTCAGTATTGTTTTATGTTGAATGTCGGTCTGCTCCTGAACCACTTTGTTCAAAGTCTTCATACGATGAACAATTGCTTGAAAAGATGGTTCGCGTCGAATTTAATGTGCATAATATGGAGAAAAATATGTTAAAGACTGAGAAATTAATGCGGGGTACAGAGAAGAATATGCAGGAGACAGAGCAAAATATGCGGGAGACAGAGAAGAATATGCGGGAAACGGAGTTAAATATGGCGACGACAGAAACAAATATGCGTGAGACAAGGAAATTCATGCAAGAGACAGAGAAGAATATGCGGGAAGTGGAGTTAAATATGATGGAGACGGAGAAAAACATGAAAGAAATAGAGAAGAACATGCTGGAAACACAGAGTGGTATGCTGTAGACGCAGAAGAATATACTGAATACTCTGAATGAGATTGAATTAGAATTAGTAATTAGAATTTTGAACACTTTCCTCAATATCTAAAACTTGCTTGAAATATAAAGGGAGAGCGCAAGCAGTTCCATGTTATACAGCTAGGAAACATAATGTAAGTACGACACAGTTTCTAACAATAAATATCAAATTTTTGAGGCCACACAGAGATAAATGTTTCTTGCCATAAATATTTGTAAATTCATGTCAGTAAATCCAGAAAGAACATATAATTCTAGGGGTATAATTTGAATGGACTGATTTTGTTTGTTTCTGGATCGGCGGGCAGTTAACCTAACCAGAGTTCATGTACTAGACTATCCTCTTCGGCCCAAGTAATTGCCAACATCTGCACTCTCCCCTATATAGAGCTAAGCTGGCGGGCTAGTCCAAATAATAGGACGTTTCGGGACAGGTTGATAACGTTTGACTGTCGCTGTCTCTGTCACGTTCAAACTTATTCTGCATATTTCTGTTAGGAAATCCCCAATGAAAATCCGTTGGGGACGTTTTCTGGTATATGTACAAAGTATTTGTAATGATTACATCTCTGATAATGAATTTATGTTGTCAATGACAGCAAAGCAAAAACTTGCCTTGTTGACATTTTATGAAATTGTATATTTTGTGTAAAAAACTAATTCTAGTAGGAGCGTGACTTTAAAGCTGTTGAATAATTAAAGTTCAAGCTGTTGAACAATTAAAGTATAAAGTTAACATGACTTCTGTCTTCAAGGCAAAACTCAGACATGTCTCTGAACTTAAATGGTTTAAATTTCTACAAACGCCTTTTCCATTAGGTTTAAATGATAACATTTATCAAAAGGGAAATATTTCAAGAGATTCCGGAATTGATATATTCTCTATCTATTCCCCAAGAAGACGCAATAATCGTTCTCATGGTGTTCGAAGAAATGGAAATATCAAACATAAAATTCGCAAAAGAGTGACTGTTGCTGATTGCCATATGATACTAAAACGCTCTGGTAGACATGCTATGTTATCGTGTTTAACCTCTGTAACTGTTTCTTCGTTGAGGCAAATTGATCAAGAAGCTGACACATTTATATGAGTACACATCCATTTTACGACACTGCTTCATTGATACAAACTTATACACAACATTTTCTTAGACCTCATAATGATTCTGAATCCGATCAGAAACGAAACTTTCTAAAATTATCTTTCATAAATAAAAGAATCGAGTTTATTGACTGACCTAGTATTTTAAGAGACCAGTCTGTAATTAACTCTGTTCCTAAATATTTCAAGAATTCAGAAACATCTATTATCTGTTGCAAATATAATAAGCCAGTTAGAACCAGCAGGAAGTTTGCAGTTAGCAGTTACAGCAGTTAAACATTGCGAATGTATGAAATGTCAATAATTACAAAGCTGAAAAATATCAAAGATTTTAGTAAGAATGTAACATCTATACAATGTATACAGTTTGAAGTAGCATAAACCTACGGATCACCGGAAGTTTGCACTGGAGTAGTACTTGCAGTTTTGCTGCTGTTAGGTTTTAATAGCAGTAGCAACATTCTTTATTCTATTACTGTTGCAACAACAAACATTAAATTAACAGAATCCATGTTACTTCTGTATTCCCAATTTTGAGGGCGAACCATATGTAGCTATGTTTATTTTGGAAATAATATCTAGCATAAACATATCTTAACATAAAAATTATATAAACAATACGCAGAGTATAGGGCCTACACCTGCGAAAGAATTTCACGAGTCTTGTCCGAGTGAATTATCCACGCAGCGGGTAACTGACTAGTATTGTTTGGATAATTAAAACATGGTTCTGCTGTTTATTATGTCGATCAATTGTAATATGTTTTTTAAATGTAAAAACGTAGATGGAAGAATGGGGAAGTTACTAGTTCACGTCTCATTTAAGGCACCAAATATTGTAGGTGGACACGTCACCGTGCAACGTGTAATTGTGCTAACAACGCTGAAAAAACGTAGGAGTGCGTAGAGTGAGTTCTATCCTGCGTACCTAGTAATCCATACACTTTGCGTAAATTAGTTTTTAAGTGTAACAAGCCTTTCGTATGAAATAGAAGATTAAATGTATATATAGCAGCACTCTTTATTCGTACCTGTTAAATGTAATTTTCATATTAGAACCAAACTATCATGTATTGCTTCACCAACGGATTGTCAGTATGCCAGATACCTAATAACAAAATGTGCACATATTTAGTGCTCAGTTACTATACAGCATTAAAAACCTGTTTTTTTCAGAAACATGTTGGTTCATGTTGAAAAAATGTTACAGTTTCAAATTGTTGCGACATCAACCATTCCTGTCAATTCAGCATACAACGCCAACATCATGTCTTTGGTACTGAATTAATAGAATTATTGTGTCTAATACCTTTATACAGAATAAGACTTCTAGACTTCAATATGTTTAAATTGCAGTTACATTAATGTAACTGTTATGATATTACATTGTTATAGTATGTAACTTATATCTTGTCGGAACAATGTTGTCTTTTTTACCCTAGTATCGCGTGCGCGGAACTAATGTTTCAAGGTTCCAATTTCAGTGGTTGCAGTTCCAATGTGGCTTTGTCTTTTGCCCGGCATTAAAAGATAGTGAGGACTGGAGATCACATGGAGTTAACTTTGGCTAGTGATTGATTAAAGGACTTGAATTGGGGTCAATGTCAATGTGTTTGCCTTTCGATCCTGGGGTTGTAGGTTCTTACTTTTTTTCCCAGGAAGTGGACAGAAAAGTGTGAATCTTCATCACAATTAGGGTGAAATAAATAGATCAAACGGGAGACCATGTGAAACGCAGTAGAAAACCATTATTACTACAAAATCTTACGTAAATTATACTTTGGTGATGAAAAGCGCATCTGTCATCATTTTATTTACCTAGACTCATTTTGTTTTATATTATTATTTTGTGTGTGTGTGTGTGTTGCGGGGGGGGGGGGGGGGGGGGAAAGAGGGTAATATATGAACCTACTAGGCTAATGCAATCTAGTGAGAGATACACAACGAGATACCGGTATAGCTTTCTATACTGAAAACCTGTCCTTGGAAGTGAATACATTGTGTGTTCGGTCAAAACTAGTCGAAGATTATCCCTGAAACATTAGAATTAAGCAAGTCAAAATAGGAAAATAGGAGAGTGTCCCCGGCCAAACACTAAAGTCCACCCTTGCTCGGAAACAAGACCTTAACCAGGATGGCCGCCACCCGGGCGTGTCGGGCGTCCACCCTCTCTACAACGCCCACCCGGTGGCACCCCAGTTTCTTCTACTGTTGCGGGACTGGACCCCGACACCGAAACTCGCCATTTTACGGTCTGCCCCGACTTTGACGCACGCTCACGAAAATACCAGACCTTAACCGGAATGGCCGCTATGCCGGGTCCGCATGCACGGACCCCCTCTACAACGCCCACCCGGTGGCACCCCAGTTTCTTCTACGGTTACGGCCAGGCAATCAACTGCTGGAGGCGAAATGGCGTTTTCGAGCGTCCCCGGCCAAACAACAAAGTCCACCCTTGCTCGGAAACCAGACCTTAACCAGGATGGCCGCCACCCGGGCGTGCCGGGCGTCCACCCTCTCTTCAACGCCCACCCGGTGGCACCCCAGTCTCTTCTACTGTTGCGGGACTGGCCCCCGACACCGAAACTCGCCATTTTACGGTCTGCCCCGACTTTGACGCACGCTCACGAAAATACCAGACCTTAACCGGGACGGCCGCTATGCCGGGTCCTCATGCACGGACCCCCTCCACAACGCACCCCAGTTTCTTCTACGGTTACGACCAGGCAATCAACTGCTTGAGGCGAAAATGGCGTTTCCGAGCGTCCCCGGCCAAACACTAAAGTCCACCCTTGCTCGGAAACCAGACCTTAACCAGGATGGCCGCCACCCGGGCGTGTCGGGCGTCCACCCTCTCTACAACGCCCACCCGGTGGCACCCCAGTTTCTTCTACTGTTGCGGGACTGGACTCCGACACCGAAACTCGCCATTTTACGGTCTGCCCCGACTTTGACGCACGCTCACGAAAATACCAGAACTTAACCGGGATGGCCGCTATGCCGGGTCCGCATGCACGGACCCCCTCTACAACGCCCATCCGGTGGCACCCCAGTTTCTTCTACGGTTACGGCCAGGCAATCAACTGCTTGAGGCGAAATCGCGTTTTCGAGCGTCCCCGGCCAAACACTAAAGTCCACCCTTGCTCGGAAACCAGACCTTAACCAGGATGGCCGCCACCCGGGCGTGTCGGGCGTCCACCGTCTCTACAACGCCCACCCGGTGGCACCCCAGTTTCTTCTACTGTTGCGGGACTGGACCCCGACACCGAAACTCGCCATTTTACGGTCTGCCCCGACTTTGACGCACGCTCACGAAAATACCAGACCTTAACCGGGATGGCCGCTATGCCGGGTCCGCATGCACGGACCCCCTCTACAACGCCCACCCGGTGGCACCCCAGTTTCTTCTACGGTTACGGCCAGGCAATCAACTGCTGGAGGCAAAATGGCGTTTTCGAGCGTCCCCGGCCAAACACTAAAGTCCACCCTTGCTCGGAAACCAGACCTTAACCAGGATGGCCGCCACCCGGGCGTGTCGGGCGTCCACCCTCTCTACAACGCCCACCCGGTGGCACCCCAGTTTCTTCTACTGTTGCGGGACTGGACCCCGGCACCGAAACTCGCCATTTTACGGTATGCCCCGACTTTGACGCACCCCCACTGATTTGGTTTCTTGTCATACATTTATGTTCATTATTTTTACGTCTCCTTTGTTCAGTTATAATGATAAATAACTACTTGAATATAAATGCATGTAAAATGTATATACGCCTTATATATAAATTTAGTGCCAACTATCAAAATCTTTTCAATTACACTTTACTGTTTGGAATTCCCTACTTTCGTTTTAATGAACAATAATGATAAGGGGAAGCAATTCCGAGGAATTCTTTCTGATTAGTTTCCCTTTTATGGACAATAACTTACAACAGGTAATACCGGTAGCTTTAAACTGTCAGCAGTTGTAGCAGTTAACTTCTGTAACTGCTGCAACTGCTAACTGCTCACTTCACGCCGATTATATTTAATTATAATAAAATTGTCTCGGATTAAGACATAGAACTTAATGTTCCAGATAGTTGTAACTGTAAAGAATCTAAATACTGTTACCAACCAGCTGGCCATATTATAACGGGTAATTTTAAGATTTTTGATGATAAAAGAATCAGAAATGTTTTCTCCAAAGGTCCAAAATATAGAATTCTTTCGTATATTAACTTTGAAAAATGTCTCTCTGAAATAACTCATTCTATTGATGACTATATTAAAAATGGGTATCGGAAAGAAAATGCAGACCAGAACGCTCTTACTGATGGGAAAAAAGAATATATTTAAAATCATTAAAACTCGAGTTAAATTTTATGAATCATCCTTAACCCAAGTTTTCACTTCAAAGTTTAAGGAAAGTTTTATTCAAGGTACACACGAATTTTTTTTCACTCCTGCAGACAAAGCTTCTAATAATATTATTATTTGACACATTTACTACACAGAAGTATTACAAAATGAACTGAAACCTACAAAAACTTACCAGTTATCACTACTAGATGAGAAAGCTATTGCAAAAAGTCATGTAAATCAATGTATAAATTACAATGTTGCACTTGACGACAGTCAAATGAAGCTCCCTACTCTTTATTGGATCCCTAAACTTCACATAACTCCATATAAAGCTCAATTTAACCTTATGCACTATTTCTGTACTTTCGACTTCTTGTCTTACTGCAATCAAAGACCACGTACAGAAGTATTGCTCCAAGGTATATGAGGACTCGGGTGTTAACCTGTTTTGTTCCATCAAGAACTCTGGAGATGTTATCAAAATGCTAAAAAAAAACACTTCAAATGTTCAAAGATAAGTACTTATGATTTTTCTACTCTTTATACTAATTTACCACATATTAAAGACAAACTAGTAGCTTTAACTGAGAAAACATTTGCAAGAGAAAACGTAATTATCCTATGGAGTTGTGATCAGGTTTGTGAAGCTCTAAAGTTTCTACTAGATAACATATTTATCAAATTTGGCAATAAAACTTACAGACAAGTAATTGGCATCCCGATGGGAACCAACTGCGCCCCACTCATTGCTGATTTATTCTTATACTGTTATGAACGGGATTTCATGCTTAGTTTATCCACTGAGACGCAATTTGAAATTATTGAAGCTTTTAATGAAACCTCAAGGTATCTTGATAATATTTTAAATACGGACAACCAATATTTTTCAGAAATGGTGAAACATATCTACCCAAAAGAGATACAAATTAACAAGGCTAATACTTCAGATTTAAAAGCGTCAGTTTTGGATTTAAATTTAACAGTTGTAAATAATAATCTAGAAACAAAAATATATGATAAAAGGGACGATTTTAATTTTGAAATTGTCAATTTCCCCCATCTTGATGGAGATGTCCCTCGAGCAACATCATACAGTGTCTATATTTCACAGAATGATTGCCTTGATAAAATCATGGTCGAGTTCGAATATGGGTCATCTAGGGTCAAGAAGTAGGTCACTAGGTCAAATCAAGGAAAAACCTTGTGGATGCGATAGAGGCTGTATTTTTCAATTGATCTTCATGAAATTTGGTCAGAATGATTGCCCTGAAAAAATCCTGGTCGAGTTCGAATATGGGTTATCTGGGGTAAAAAGTAGGTCACTAGGTCAAATCAAGGAAAAACCTTGTGGATGGGATAGAGGCTCTATTTTTAAACTGATCTTCATAAAATTAAGTCAGAATGATTATCTTGATGAAATCCGGGTCGAGTTTGAATATGGGTCATCTGGGGTTAAAAAGTAGGTCACTAGGTCAAATCGAAGAAAAAACTTGTGTATGAGATAGAGGCTGTATTTTTCAATTGATCTTTATGAAAATTGGTCAGAATGATTGGCTTGATAAAATCTAGGTCAAATTCGAATATGGGTCATATGGGGTCAAAAACTAGGTCACTAGGTCATATCAAAGAAAATACTTGTTTAAACTCGAGATCACATGTTTGGTCCAATCATAATGAAAATTGGCCGGAATATTTATTTCCATGAAATCACTAGGTCAAATATGTTTACACTGTTATGTTGTGTTTCTCAGGTGAGCGGCCTAGGGCCATCTTGGCCCTCTTGTTGAAATAAGGTCTTAAATTTGTTACAGAAAGTAAAAAATAAACAAACCCTCTGTCTTTGTTTACATTTCTTATGTAGTTCCGGTCATTAGCGACGCCTCGGAAGAATCACTGGCTCTTTTTTCTACTCACCTCCATAAAGAGTGGGAGCCAGTGTTTACAGCCCGTGACATAAAAATACATGTTTTCATCCAATATACAATCCTATGCACAACTTACACTGTTCCATAAAATATCTCTCAAGATTTCACGGTATTGTACCAGGCCTAAACATAATACTAATTATATTATTTGATTAATTAGGGTCATTCGTTTCATATCTTGTAGCATTTTGCGTATGCAATGATTGATACTGAGGAGATCTACACAGGCACGAGTATCGGACCTGGGACGGAAAAATAATGAGCCCCCTTCGAAAGATACATATGTCTACAGTAAGACATATACATGTATCTTTTGACGGGGGCTCGTATTTCACTATGTATTTTTCTTTTTGGACACATTTAAGATGAAAACAGGGTTTTATATCAGTCTGGTCATATTTGTTTCGTCCCAATACTCCACGGGTTGTAAACACTTGCTCCCACTCTTTATGGAGGCGAGTTGAAAAAAGCGCCAGTGTTACTTCCGAGGCGGCGCTAATGACCGGAACTACACGAGAAATGTAAACAAAGACAGGGTGGGTTTTTCTTTACTTTCTGTAACAAATTTAAGTCCTTATTTCAAAAAATGGGCAATGCAATACAACTCAGAATTGGTTAAACTACTAATATATGCAAGTCGATCTGCAGAACGAATGCATTTCTTATATACAACTAATGACGCTATGTTCGGGAGCCATTACACATGTAACAATAGAGACAAGAGGAAGATACATATCTAAATGAAATTTAAGGAAAAAAGATCGTTTGCTAATAATTCAAAAGCGTTGAACACCCTGATATCAAATGTGCCTTGGCTCCCACTCTGGTTCTAAGCGCCTCTGTGTCGCTGGCTCCTCCTCTCGGCCACAAAATGCACATACACAGTAGTAATCCGCCAACAAATCACGTTTATTATACACTAATAAGACATTCTTTTCAACAACATCCGAACGATGACTTTGAAATCTCTGACTTGTGTAAATTATGGCGAAATACATAGACATATGTCCACTTTCGGTTTAATTCGGTTCTATTTCACAACTTTCAAAAGTTCTCACGTCAAGAAATGCATTCACTCTGCAGATCGACCTGCGTACATAAGAAGTTTAACCAATTCTGACTGGAATAGCATTGCCCATTTTTTAAAATAAGGACTTAATTTTGTTAGAGAAAGTAAAACATAAACTCACCCCCTGTCTTTGTTTACATTTCTCGTGTAGTTCTGGTCATTAGCGCCGCCTTGGAAGCATCACTGGCTCTTTTTTCAACTCACCTCCTTAAAGAGTGGGAGCCAGTGTTTACAGCCCGTGTACTCGTGCCTGTTGGGAGACTAGGCTATCAGAAAAATTGCTTTCTATTTACATTATTTGACAAGTGAAAAAAAAGCAATAAAATAACTATTCTTAACTGTAATATATTTATGCTTATTTACAGTTTATGTATTTTATACTGGAGAAAAAATAATTAACAAGACGAATTTTTGATGCATGGCATCAAAGAAGCCGCAATTTCTTCGTTCCTTAGAACATCTTAGACGTAAAATAAGGAAAGTGTCTATGAAGTACTAGTATAACGCTAAGTAGAATAAATGATTATAAAATTGGACCATGTAAAATTATGATTCAGGTGCACGGTGATGTTAAGATATTCTATATCTTCAATGCTTCAGATTTATACTTCATTTATTCATGACTGGTTAAAATATCAGCCAATTACCCTTCTGCATGCCATACAAGAAACCAAAGGCAATATCTTCGAAATTGTTCTTACTCTCAAACTAGATTACCTTAGGCAACATGTCGAGCCCGCCAGGTGTCAAAAGGACTAACAGCATCGGGTTTTGACCTTTGACCTTTAAGTATGACTGACCTTTGAGGTAGTGGTCTGGGAGTTGCACATGACATTGTCTCATTGAGGCAAACATTTATGCCAAACAAAAAAAAAGATTGCATTATGCATGGCAAAGTTACAACCCGGACAAGATCTGGCATGACCTTTGACCTCCAACTTTAACATTAACCTTTGAGATAGGAATCTGGGGTTTGCTCAGGACACTTCGTCTCTCAAAGCTGGAACAGCAAATGACAGTATCACAATGCAGACAAAAATGTAAACAGCACCTTGAACCAAAAGGTTAACATTCCCGAAAATACCTTTCATTATATGATTTAAAATATTCAAGAAAGCTAAGAAACTGCGAGCCGTCTGCCCCAACGCTAACTTTACCCTCATCTTTTCATTTATTGTTATATTTGTATTTTTTTTGGAGACCAAAGCAGGGGTAGTGGATTCAAAATGATACAAACAGAAGGGTGCCCCCACCCCTTAACTTTCTTGATTTACAATGTAATAATTTTACTCTGATCGCAATTTTAAATTGATATGTATATATTAATTTGCTGTATATCTTAACTGATAAGCGTAGATAATTGAAGTCATCATTTGTTCATATAGATTTACTGGTAAGTTACCTTATAAATCATTCCTTTATCATTCTATCTACGCAGGTAAAACCAATCTGAATAGACTTGCATTCCTACATGTATTTTTTAGAGAGAAAAATTTCAATCGCTAATTTTGAGCAAAGATCATTTCCATATGAATATATTTACATTTTTTTACTGAAGTCAGTTTATGATATAAAAATATGCGAAATTCACAGAAATAACTATCAAATAAATCAAATAAAGTGTTTAAGTAGGGGACCCTTGACCAGTCTACAAAAATTGGGAAAAGTTCTTATACGACTGTTGCTGACAATTTATTGTTATAATTATGATTATATACCTGCATTAAAAAGAAATTGAATGGTTTTAAGAAATCAGTTGAATTGTTACCATGGAACTTTGTTAAATCAGTTCGTCTTATATACATTTTTTTTGTAATCTAAACACAATATTGTAATACAACAGCTGATCCTAAATTAATGACGTAATCTCCATGTGAGAAATTTTTAAGCGTACCTACTGGCGGCTTCCAATAATATGAATTTTAACAGAATTTTTAAAATGTGCAAACAGCTAATTAGTAGGCTTAAAGGGAATTCCTATAGTTTTTTATGCGCATCTTACTGCGCAGCCGACACTTTTTATGGAAAACTGAACTGAAGTCAACATTTGTTGAAACATGTTACAGACAATCTTAAATATGAAGAATCTTGAATAAAATAACATTTTTGATAAGTTTTATCAGTAATCAAATGTTGATACTGGTTTATGTTGTATTGACAAGTATCATGCCTGACAGGTATCTTGCTATTTTTGAAGTTGTGTTTTCACGTCGCATTTTAGTACAAAGACAGTGTTGTTCATATAATGTAAGATAATTGACTTAGTACTGATAAGACATTATCATCTTTCAGATTATTTAGTATTCAATTATAGAAAGAATTAAGAATTTTTAAAACTTTCTTTAACTTTTAGCAGACATACATGTAATCAATTTGGCAAGGTTCGCGCCATTTCCGTCCGAACAGGTGTTGTATTCTAGCGGTCTTAACATAAAATTTAGACTGGTGACCTATACATTTTTAGCCATTTTTATGCTCACAATACAATTATCTATACTCAAGAAAAACAGGAAAAAAATCTATGAAAGGGTTTTTTTTTTTTTAAATTTAAAAAATTATTCTTGACTATGGGTATTTTTCATTGAAAAAAGTTCACAAAAGTAAATTTGATACAATATTTTTTTTCATTTGTACCCATTATTGTAAGGATAGAGTATTACAAATATGACTATGATATCAAATAAGTATATAACAAAATCTGTAAAAAGAAAAGAAACGTATTGTGCTGTCTTGATGTATATTATGGTTGGTATTTATAAAAAAAGCAGAAAATTATGAAAATGTTGAAAAATCGCTGGCAGTTTCAGCAACAGTGGGTGTGTTCAAAGCAATTTTTCACAAAAATAAGCCTGGTGACCTATTGTTTTTATTTGTTCATTGTTTTCAGCACAAATTTTCCTATCATATATGTGAATTTAAAAAAATTCTATGAAAGGAAAAAAACTATAGGAATTCTAAAGCCCCTATCACACCAGACTAGTTCTCAAAACGTCCCAACCCGTCCTAAAATATTGTAAAACGGGCTGCGATCTGGCTAGAACGTATGAAATTTGGCCGGAAAATATCCATAACGCGATCATAGTTAGTTCTTAAACAGTTCTCGATACATCCATTGCGTCTTTATCCCGTCTGAAGAACGTTTATAGTAAGTTCAGTTCGGAAAAAAAATGTGAACACCGTTTGTAGGCAGTCAAAGTCCGTCCGTAGTCAGATTAAAGAAGTTTGTAACTAGTCCTACTTCGTTCCGAGTACGTCGAAAAACGTTCTAACTAGTTGTTAACTCGACCAACGCGTTCACAGACATATAGAATAATAGGTTAGTGCCGTAGATGAGAAAGTTTATCTGGCGAGGTGGAGGAGGTTATCGGGTGAGCCGAAGGCGAACCTAATAACGTCCGGAACCGAGCCAGATAAACTTTCTCCATCTTAGGCACTAACCTATTATTCTATTTATCTTGTTATTACTTCATTTTCCGATATTTGGCAATTTATTTTACAAAAATAAGTGTGCGACAACCGCTTTAATGACGTCATATTCGTAATGACGTCACTTATATAATGACGTCATTACCGGCAAAATCGCAATAACTTCTTCGTTTTTGAATAAAAACTCATTATTTGACCACTCATTTTCTTAGTTCGGACATTTCCAACACAATGATGATGGTTTCGTTGCAAAATTTCTTATGACAACAATATCGATCATAAGGTCACATGATCAACTGGCCGTATATCACTGGTCACATGATCAACTGACGGTATATCAAGAAAGATATACGGCACCCTGATATCGGGTCGAAAATACTGTAAGTGACAGGATAAAGTTTAACTCGTTCTGATTACGTCCTCATCTCTCCCTAGTACGTTCAGAACGTAAATTGCAATCACGTTCTAGCCCTATGGCTATCAAAAGCCATCACGTTTCGCCCAGTTCTCCTTCTCGTTTGTCTCTTCAATCTCTCAAGACACAAAAAATCTACAGCAATAGGCAAGTATCAATATGACTCCAAAGAAAAGTGTAGCCAAACAGAGACAGGGTGTAAAGCGTTAAAGCAGCAAAAGACCAATGTCTCAAAAAAGCCGATACAGTCTCCTGAGTCAGCTCCTGAACGTGAAAGTTGAGAGGATGAGTGTCGTAATATATTCCCTGCACCTTCTGACGACTCTGTCTCCAAGTCCGAGGATGAAACCTTGTGCCCAAATCTTGAACCTGTACGACAACGGCATATATTTATACCCTAACTTGTGTAATTGTACTGCAGACAGGGATCGACGTTGTAGGAACTGTGAATAAACGTACTAAACGTACTAAAACGTGCGGAGCGTACTGAGAACGTATTGTAAACTCTTAGAACTGTTTTGAAACGTATTGCAAACTTAATATTTTATTTTGATCGTATTCATACGGAATAACGACGCACTAAGGATGTAATGCGATCGAGTTAAGCCGTTCTGTGAACGGATTAAACGAGCTACAAACGGATCCGGTCGGTGTGCACACGTACTTAAATTGACCCCCGATCGCATTACGTCATACCACGTCTCTAGTACGATCGAAGTACGGCGGTTCAGTTCTTAGTACGTCCATCTCGTTTAAGTACGCTGTCAGTCCGTCTAACTGTAGGACGGAATGATCGGCAGAAATTTTTGAGTAGGCTCATAGTTCTGGAGCACCATTCCCGTTCAACCCCGTCCGAGCCAGTCCATAAAGTTCTTAGACAGACTGTAGAACGTCGCTACTACGTTTGTTCCGTTGCCACACAGTTTGAGCCCGTTCGGCTACATTTTTAGAACGTACTGAAAACGAGCTTGGTGTGATGGGGGTATTAGTAATCGATTCGAATAAATCAAATTGTGTGATCTTTAGAACATTAATGAGTTATCTTGTAGAAAGTAATGAACTTTAATCATGTATTGCATAACTTAGTTAATTATAATTATAAAATTAAACCAAAGTATAATTATTTCAATTTGTGAAAGTCAGCTAGTTACTGTTGTACGTGTTTCTTAATTTAAAGCATGTTACATGTCGTATAGTAAATTGCGCAATACAGGCGCTGAGAAAGAGTGCTTCTATAATTGATCTACCTGTTAAATATATTATATATATAAGACATTTCATACAACAGAACAGTATTTCACATCCTTATTCGACATCTGTACACCGAGTCTCGTAAATGATTCCGCAGGACGTGTGACCCCGCATCGTGCTTTGATAAATTATTCTATATGACTAGCAATGTTTTTAGATAATCATCACGACCTGATATTTAGCGCCATGTACATGCGTGGAGAAATAGCGCTTTGAAATTTGATCAAATATATTTCTTAGAAACATGTTTAAAACGAAATGTCATATAGCACAACTGTTTTGATTAATTTATACAGACATCGAGTTGGTAATTCATTGTGCAGAATAATTCGCCGTCATTTGCGCCCTAATGGAACTATTCCGCAAGCCGTATTACCATTTTCGGACAAAGGAGGGTGACGACGTACCATTTGGCGCCATACGTGCGCGAAGAAACAGTTCTATCATTTTTATTCTGAATTTTACAATAAAAGATACACTAAAATCCAAATCCTTTATAGCAAAACCAAGTTTGAACAATTTTTATACACTGTACGAAATAATCATGATAATTGCGCTTCAGCTGCGTCCTCGTGAAATTATTACGGTCAACGTATAACTGCCCAACGTGTATAAATAGTGTCAAAACATGGTTTTGCTATACATTATTTCTTAACTATTATATAGTCACGTTAACGTCACGTCACACTTGGCGCCAAGAAATAATGCTTCCTATTTCCTCCACTTTTTGCATAAAAGACATAACAGAATCGAAATAATATATAGCAAAACCATGTTGTAATATACTTACACACTACCGATCAGACTTATACGCAGCATAGAATAATTCGCTCGAGCTACGCCCTCGTGAAATTATTCCGCGGGCATATTACCTGAAGCCGGAAAAAGCTGCAGGTCCAAGCCGTATTCATTTGTCCTCATTAAATTTGAGCATGATCTTGTTCACCGTGTTGTTGATGCTCTGGTTGTAATCGACCAAAATATATATCTCCTCGTGTACTGTTCTAGAAAACTGCACTAAGATTTCTGTTTGCTCGTGGTCTAAAAACAAGGAGATCCAAGTTCTAGATCTCTGACAGCATCTTGCAATTTGCACACTACAATGAAGTGTGTTGCTGCCTCGGGTCATCCGAATATACATGCTGGTGATACAACGATTCCCACATCGTGAAGATAATTATTCAAACAATAACCACTTTGAAGCTGAAGCATGAACGTCTCGTTTTTTTTTTGTCCCCTCTAAAGCTTTTGGTCATGTGCTTCGCCTGCTGTTTGAACCGGTGAAAATGTCGACTACACTCCTATGTTCCATCTCCGTTGCCTCTTTAAGAAAATAGATTCTGTAAGAACTGTGTTTTGATCTCTGTCTATCCATTCATCATTCGATATAGTATTTGCCTCTTAACATTTCACTGCCTGTTATCATTGCATGGCCCGTCGTCCAGTCAAAATCAGTATTAATACGTTATTGTCCAATTGTTGCCAAAGATATCAAATTTCTTTTCATACGCAATTGTCCATAAACATATTTGCGTAAAACTTTGGATTTTGTTAGATTCATGATTACACACTACCCGTTTTTAAGATTCCTGAAAAAAATACCCTCACAATGGAGGGACTATTTATAGGAGTCATACATGATTGACATTGTCACCAGACAGTTCGTGCGGAAGGCGCTTTATCAGGAATCAGTCTGTACAACTGTTTGAAAAAAAAACAACCCAACTCAACCTTGTGTGTTACTGAGAAATAATCGAGCTAGGTGTGATTTTCTTTGAAATGTGTATGTGTTGAATCATTTACTTTTCTGTAACTTCTGCCATAATATATTTCTCAAATTATGCACCTTCCAAATTTTAAGGGATTTCTCAGAGGGTCATCAAAGGAATACATGTGTGAAATTACTTTGAATTTGGATCAGCAGCTTTTTAAGAGATTTTTTTAAAAAGAAAGTTTTCCATATAGCAATAAAGAGAAAACTTGCCCATCCACTAGGTAACCATGTTTTTAACAAAAACAATATGGCTTGTAGGAATTTGGTACAAGGTCACCCGATAAACTGCTGTCAACTTATTTTGAAATCAAACCAAGGATTTGAGAGAAGACTTTCAAAATTTAACAAAATGCCATATAGGGAAAACTAGCCCCACCCCATTGTGGCCATGTGTTTTAACGAGAAAAAAGATTTGAATGCATTTAGTAGATGGTTACCCAAGAATCAATTTCAAATCGAGCCAGTAGTTACAACCTGAATACAAGAATTTCGAAGTTTTCCGTATAGCCACAAGCTAGCGAAAAGCTAGCCCGGCACCTGATGGCTGTCTTTTTTAAAGAATTATTGAAGGAATTGATAGAGGATCACTTAAGGTACATTGCTGTTCGAGCCAACTGTTTCAGAGAAGAAGATTTTCAATGTTTTCCGTAGATC
>NW_026460116.1:0-76934 GCF_021730395.1 Mercenaria mercenaria | reverse complement strand
CGTAGCGTTCTATATTGTTTTATTATTTATTTCTGTCTGACTTTGGTTGTTTACACTTGTTTAGAGGTTAAGCTCCGCCTTATTTGCATATAAGGAATTGTTCGTTTTCCGAATGACGTCATGGTCGGCCGAAGTAGGTTCGTAGCCTCAACTCGGTTACGGATCTGTCCGGGTATTTCCGACTTTGGCCTTATTTAGATTTGTATTACATCCTCATTTGCATACCATCGTAACCATGCATACCAAAAAGGTTAATTATTCAGACTTTGAAACTGCACGGTACTTATTATCATTAAATTATACAGTTACATTTATTAGCAGTATTTGGCTGTTTTTCTCATAGAAAACTCTGTTATTTTAGAGTTGGTTATCGGTCCGCCTGCTACACGACTTTTACCAGATATTTCATTACTGATTATTTTATTCAGTTTTAATTAATATTTATTGTTAAGGCTTCCCAGAAATAAAAGTTGTTTGAAGCTGAAAGGAACGTTGTCCCCAGACTGTAGTCCTCTTGCCCTTGGTCTGTTTAATTTAACTTTTGATACCCTAACCCAAGTAAAGTACAGTACCGAGGCGGGGGCACTACAATTTCAAGACAATAAATAGTTTTAAAAATCAGATTTGTTACACAGTTGAGTTCACTACACATACCAAATCAGTTAATTTTAAAGTTTGGTTTTCCAATTTATGTAAAGTATACGTAAAATGAGGTCTTAGTTTAAATATATATAGAAACCTTGGAACCGAAAGTAAAATTCGAATCGAAATTGTGAAATGGCATTATACAGAGAATGTTCAATAAATATTTACACAGAATATATCTACACCAGGCACTGTCGTGATAAATTTGTCACACTGTACCATAGAAAAACAGACATAATATTATTAATTTGGTAAAATGCCAACCTACTGTCATGTAAATAACCACTTGGCTCACATATCGGTAGAAATCATCTCTTTTTTTGACCGACTATGGTAGTGCTAATAGATGTTCAGTTGAAAATAAATAACTTAAAGCTCTACAATATCCAAACGGTACACATGTAAAACTCAGCGAAATGTGACCCCTGACCAAGAAGACTTAATATATATAAATAAGCGTTATCAAAAGTAGGTGCAGTTTCACTTAAAATAAATATAACGTATTGAATTTCATATAAATATAAAACTTTGCTTATGCACGCCCTATACACAACCATGGAAGGCCGGTGCTACATGCTCATTACCAAATGCTTACTGCCAAATATTTAATGCAAAATGCTGTTCGTCGATTGCTTAACCTTTAACCTGATCATGGTCTGCACTGTTCGCTACTCAGTTAGTAAATGTTTACTGAACACCCCTTTAAATAATAAATGGTACTGCTCAAATTGAATGATCGGATCAGTGGCAAAAATTTAAAACAAAAAGTTGGCAACTTGATACTGGCCGCTATGTGGCAAGCTGATTAAATAATTTAAGTTTCAGTACAGCGTGTGTTATTTTTGTGGAATTGAGTGGAATATTGTTTGTGTAAGGTGTAGGCTACCAGCGTTTTAACTTGGATGCTACCAGCCTTGTCTTGGGCGCTACCAGCCTATAGGGCGTTACCAGACCCTAGTTTAGTCAACATATCGCTTATCCCCAAAATGAATAACATTAATTGCAGTATTGTAATTGGTGGACTAAGTCCCCAGATTGTAGTCCCCTTGCCCTTGGTCTGTTTAAGTTAACTTTTTATACCCTAACCCAAGTAAAGTACAGTACCGGGGCGGGGACACTACAGAATTTGGTAAGCAGCGGTGGGATCCGTTTTTCAAGTCGGATCCAGTGATACGAACTCTACACTCCATATACTTGTTGAAAAACATGAACAAATGATTATCTAGAAGTTGTTGGCAGCGAGCACACGATTTTTTCAATCAGAAAGATACAGATTAGCAGGATAAAGAACCACACATCAACATAACCAGTGATCTTATTTACAGTCCATAAAATAAACAAACGTGTTTGTAAACATGGACGGATCCAAACGGGAGGGGAAGAAGCATTTCATAGAAATATTTCGATTGCAAAATACAATACATATCGTAGTCCTGACCAACCTATAAACCGGGCCAGTCTATTTTATAAGTGCAACAACACGGTTGACCCATTTAAACGAGCTGTACTGCCAGTATCGATCGATAAGCGAGTGTGACATTTGTAAACATTTGTGAACTTGACCTAGATATGTACTACAGTGATGGTGTATCAATTGTTAAACCACCCCAATATGACTTGATTTAACCGAAGTCAGAGCCGTTCTTTAGCAGTGCTGATTTAATTGTGGAGACTTCAGCCTTATACCAGGTCAATGTATAGCGTTAAAGCCGTTTCCAGGCTGAGGTAACAAATATATTTCAGTGAATACTAGTTACTGTACCATTCATGACCTAGATGTGAAACAGCTGTTTCCAGGCTGTGAAAAACCAGTTCCTTAGAGCCAGTTAAATTGCTGACTGTTTCCAAGTTAGCTTTAAAGAACATTGTTAAACTTGATTAATTCATACAAAAGTATTTGTACCTGTTAATTATTGATGTAATTAAGTGCCAAAACCTTGAATATTTAGATTCTGTAAATATTCTATATTTACTGGACTAGTAAAAGTAAGAGTAAATATATTTTTTTTTTGTGTTGTTAAATAAAACAAATTTAGTTACAGTCCATGATGGAGACCACTAGGAAAGTTATTATAGACCCAGCTAATATACCATCCACTGAAGTCCAGCATGACATAGACCATGATTACCAAACCAGTTCTTAGGTGCAAAACCTAACCGGATATACCTTATCTACCCATACTTCTACCACCGCCAGTGCACTGTCGATCGCCCGGGAGACGGAGGCAACGTCAAGGTCTAGATTACAGTCAATGGACGGTGGTGATATGTACGAAGACAACTCGGTTCCAGACGGGAGTCAGCCGGTGCTATTTGACCCGGGAGTCAGGAACAAAGCCTTGCAAGGTGGAACTGATATGGTAAGGGGGGGGGGGGAAACAGGGATTTTTGTATTAATGCTAATTATTGTGGATCAGTTCCTTTATACGCTCCGCCTTATTTGCATACAAGGAAATGTTCGTTTCCGATGACGTCAGTTCGTAACCTCAACTCGGTTACGGATCTGTCCGGGTATTTCCGACATTGGCCTTTTTTAGATTTGTATTACATCCTCAACTGCATACCATGCATACCGAAAAGGTTAATTATTAGAACGCTAGAATCATCACTTTGCCTCCGTCTCTCGTATAGTCAGACTGTTTGTGAGTTTGTTCTTAGATATTTTTTTTATTTACACTGCTAAAACTTGTAAGAATTATTCAGACTTTGAAACTGCACGGTACTTATTATCATTAAATTATACAGTTATATTTATGAGCAGTATTTGGCTGTTTTTCTCATAGAAAACTCTTTTACCAGATATTTCATAACTGATTATTTTATTCAGTTTTAATTAATATTTATTGTTAAGGCTTCCCATAAATAAAAGTTGTTTGAAGCGGAAAGGAACGTTGTCAGTACTTTATTTAATTTTGAAATAAATTTGAACTCGGGCGCTACCAGCCTTTTAACTTGGGCGCTACCAGCCTTGTCTTGGGCGCTACCAGCCTATAGGGTCGTGACTAGACCCTAGTTTAGTCAACATATCGCTTATCCCCAAAATGAATAACATTAATTGCAGTATTGTAATTGGTGGACTAAGTCCCCAGACTGTAGTCCCCTTGCCCTTGGTCCGTTTAATTAAGTTAATTTGTTAACTTTTTATACCCTAACCCAAGTAAAGTACAGTACCGGGGCGGGGTCACTACAATATCAATATAATAAATAGTTTTAAACATCAGATTTGTTTCACAGTCGAGTTCACTACACATACCAAATCAGTTATTTTTAAAGTTTGGTTTTCCAATTTATGTAAAGTATACGTAAAATGAGGTCATAGTTTAAATATATATAGAAACCTTGGAACCAAAAGCAAAATTCGAATCGAAATTGTGAAATGGCATTATACAAAGAATGTACAATAAAAGAAAATATAAATATTTACACAGAAATATTTCTACACCAGGCACTGTCGTGATAAATTTGTCACACTGTACCATAGAAAAACAGACATAATATTATTAATTTGGTAAAATGCCAACCTACTGTCATGTAAATAACCACTTGGCTCACATTACGGTAGAAATCATCTCTTTTTTGACCGACTACGGTAGTGCTAATAAATGTTCAGTTGAAAATAAATAACTTAAAACTCGACAATATCCAAACGGTACACATGTAAAACTCAGCGAAATGTGACTCCTGACTAAGAAGACTTATCATAATATATAAATAAGCGTTATCAAAAGTAGGTGCGGTTTCACTTAAAATAAATATAACGTATTGAATTTCATATAAATATGAACTGTTCGATACTCAGTTTGTAAATTTTTACTGAACACCCCTTTAGATAATAAATGGTACTGTTCAAATTGAATGGTGGACCAGTGGCAAAAAATTTAAAAAAAAAATGTGGGCAACTTGATACTGGCCGCTATGTGGCAAGCTGATTAAATAATTTAAGTTTCAGTACAGCGTGTGTTATTTTTGTGGAATTAAGTGGAAATCTTCTTATTGTTTTAAAAGGGGATATCAAGACAATGCTTATTTATCTTGTTTATGATTTATCTTGTATTTATATTGTTTGTGTAAGGTGTAGTCTGTTTGATAACGTGGTTCAGATATGTATAAATAATACACATTTATTCTATATCTATTTTATGTATCCAGTCGTGAACATTTAGCGTACAATATATCACTGTATTTGACGCACGCGCGTACAAACAAAATGTATTCCGTATTTGGACCCAAAAAACGTAAAATTATTCCGAATGTAAATCGGGTAAAGTAGGCGCTCTATGTACAGAGTTTGATTATGCGTCATTGTACTCATGCCAAGCTGGGAAATACAGAAAAGGCAGAAATACAATACTGAGCGTATCATTTTTAATATAAACGAAAATAAATTAGATACAAAAAAAGGGTAATTTACCATTGTACTGTACAAAACGAGATATATTTAGACTTATAAAACCATATTGGACTCGCCGAGCGGCTCGCCAATCCAATGTGGTTTTCTCAGCTGGGTACTCGTCCAAATCAAAGAAGAAGTTTAATAGTTCTTTGCCCAAATATATCTCCGTATTGTACAGAACAATGTTTAATAACCTAATAATATATTGTACTAGTTGGTATTGTTATCTATTAAGGTAAACTAGGTAAATTTGATTTGTAACTACTATAAATACATAATATTTTTTGCTGGTTTTCTAAATTAGCTTCGTTATACAATATAAACTGTATAAATGCTACGTTCGATATAGTAAATCAGACACTTACCATGAGAAGTTTTAGCCTTTCTGAATATCAAAATGTGAAATGCCTACAAAATTATCCTCTAGCTGTTGTCAAGTATAAAATGAATGTAATAGGGCAAGTATTTAGTTTCATTGTCACAAACGGTTAATCGATAGCATATCTTGTTCTTTAAAATGAACTAAGACATGTAATATAGTACGCGGTTCATTTTGGAGAACAACGTAATAAAATATTTTTCTTAACAATGGGTAAATATAACCAAATTGTTCAATATTGTTAATTATTGGGTTTGTTAGTGACCCTTTATGGTAACACTCCACAGTTTAATTAATGTCGGGGTGCGTGGGGGGGGGGGGGGGGGGGGGGGGAGGGGCGAGGCGTTAGCCACGTCCCCGTATTTATCATACTAAACGGAGTCTCAGAAATGAGCTCAATGCACCTAGACGCGAGCTTGATGAGCTCAAACGGTATGGAAGAAGGATGAATTTGGACGTGTGTGGTATACCCGGTGATACAGGAAGGCCTTCTGAGGACATGGGACATGACGACTAAAATCATTCATCATGCCGCTGAATGTAATGTTACCCTATCCAGCCAAGACATTGATAAATGTCACAGAAAGGGTAAGCCAAGAGACAATTATAATCGCAAGGTCATTATTAAATTTACAAATTCGGCGGCGAGAGATCGCGTCTACCGTGCCAAGAAATCCTTCGGAGATGGTATCTTCGTACAGGAGAATCTATCTCCCCTGCGAGAGAGACTAGCGTTTGAAGCACGCCAGCTTGTTAGAAATAAGACACTGAACAACACACGGAAAGCTTGCTGTAAAGTCAAGGCTCTACTTCCCGGTAAATTAACAGCAATCGTAATTCGTCATATGACTGATATTCAATGCATCCATGATGGGAAGCTGCTCCCAGCATACTGATGAAAGTGTTAATTGCAACAAGTACTATCCTTATCGTGTTTTGTTTACACTCATTTTTACAATGGACTAGAATTTAACCTTTGTTCTGTTTACACTTATTTTTACAATGAACTAGAATTTAACTTTGTTCTGTTTACACTTATTTTTCAGTGAACTAGAATTTAACACTTGTATCGTTGTTATGTCCACATGACCCTACTTATACTATTAATGATTAAGTACTGTTAAATATAGTAACTTACAGCTCGTTTAAATGGGTCAGCCGTGTTGTTGCACTTATAAAATAGACTGATCCGGTTTATAGGTTGGTCAGGGCTACGGATATGTATTGGATTTTGCCATCGAAATATTTTTTTTAAATGCTTCTTCCCCTTCCGTTTGGATCCGTCCATGTTTATAAACACGTTTGTTTATTTTATGGACTGTATACAGTAATCGAACGATAATTTGATATTTGTAAACAAACGCAGCCGACCTTATTATTTACCAGTTTAGGTAAATCACGCATAGATGATATGTATTAGTATCTCAAACTGAGACTCGATGAACGAAGTACTGTATTAGCGCAATCGGTTAAGCAGCTAGGTATGACACCCGTGTTCTGGAGTTCGATACTGGGTTTAAGTATACTTTTTACCTTTTTTCAGCATAGATACAATATCTGTTTTTCAACTGGCTTTAAAAATAATACGGTAATTATAGGTTATTAGCTTTCTATCGGGAAATATGCACGAGTTCTTCGGCGGGAATATTGCGCGACTTCAGGAGCGCAATATTCTTCCGCTGAAGAACGAGTGCATATTTTCCGATGCAAAGATAATAACCTTTTTATTACATACTCATCTACACGCATAAATGTAATGTAAATATTATGAATTAGTTCAATAGCCTGAATAGGATTGACAATGCTGAACTAGATAAAAAAATAAAGTGCAATAACACGTCACGCACCCAATATGAAATTCAGGCGTCAGTGTATGGAAAAATATTGACCTAATGGAGAATAGAAACGAGTATGTAATAATACAGCATACACGGGTTCTTCGTGTAGATATACGTTGTGCATTCGGGCGTAAATGTACTTTTGATATTGAACTCATCCAAGTAAAGGGGTGCTATAGTTTACTGAATACATATTTTATACATAAAAGACACCAACCAATCGCACACTGGCCATATCTTTCGCAGAAGCGGTGATTCCAACGCCGCAGCGGTGGAGGATTCGTCGCAGAAGCGGTGGAGAAATATGGCCGACTGACTACATTTATGCTGTCATCAGCACTGGCACCTGATCAGAAAGAAATGCCTCCGTACGTGTTACACCCTACCCCTAGGTATTCTATGAGAACCATGGTCATGAACGGGAAAATATACTAACCCATTTCAATCGCGTATTTCATACCTAAAACACGCAGGTCAGTAAATGTGTACTACTGATATTAAACAAGCGATAATTTATCTTCAATCGTGCACCAGTCACCTTGTCTCAATATTCCATATTGCAGAGATGCTCCGTATATTTTATGCTTTAGTCAACGTTACAGAAAAAACTTGCGTGAACTTCCCTAATGAACATCCGGTCTAGAGGTCACGAAAGTGTGCACATGTTAAGCGAAATGTAAACAAACAAAAACAGAATGCAATATATTCACAGTTTTACGATAAGACTCGAAATGATGAATGAAATTCATCTTGTATATGGTTTTGAATTTGAAATCATACTTAGTTATACATCTATTCTGTTTATTTAATTCATTTTGCACATTTATGCTGCATATAAACATTATAGCGTACACGTGTAGTAAAATGACGAGTGACATACATTTTCACATCAGCCAATCAGAGTGTGTCTATAATCTAGAACGGAACTTCACCAGGGAAGTTCAAGCAAGTTTTTTGTGTACCTGTGAAAAAACTGTAAACTACACGTTGTTTTTCTAAGATAAGAACTATTGAAGAAATGTGACCGGTACACAACGGAAGATAAATTACCACTTGTTTAATATCAATAGTACACATTTACTGAACTGCGTGTTTTAGATATGAAATACGCGATTGAAATGGGTTAGTATATTTTCCCGTTCACGACCATGGTTCTTATAGAATACCTAGGGGTAGGGTGTAACACGTACGGAGGCATTTTCTTTCTGATCTGGTGCCAGTGGTCATCAGTACGTTTTCTAATTTCCTTTTCACGTTTGACTGAAAGCAACTAGTGAGACAGGAGCTTCCAACCAGAAACACTTGTTCAATGCAATTCGTTGTCATTAATGTAAACACCTCTGTACAGTTTGACGAGGGACTGCCGTTTTTGTAGAATTTCTATCAAAAATGGTAAAATCTTGTACAAACGACCCCTGAGCACATCTGCAGCAAATCGTAAGTACGGCCCTGTCAGGCAAAAACTATTTCTTCATAATAGCTGAATTTTCATTACATGAATATGAAAAAATCGACCAAAAATGATTCCAATGCAGTGTGCGGTGGGTACAGTTGCAACGCATTACGCTGGATCTTGTTTCTTTAATGTTCGTTATGGACTTTTAACTTAGGTAAACAGCATTTTTCCTGGGATTTTTATTGGGGGTAGATCTATGAAATCACTTTGGCATCAGACAGCAACAAAAACTTAATGTTTAGTAATAATATACTGTTGATTAGCTATTCCGTCCTGCTGGATGCGCACACGAAAAACTTTATTTTAAACCATAATTATTTTACTAAATCAACTGCCAAATGATAACGCCATGTTCTTTCGTACTAAATACACTTCAGTTATGATGATTGATATTAAAGCATGAAGATTTCCTTCATTTTCCTTTTCCCTTATCATATACAAAATATTAACTGACAATAGCGATTGTTCGATTAAATGCTTACCACATGCGACTTTTACATCATAGAACACATCAACTTATCTAATATACAAACTGACAGGGTTTCTGCTGTCCTTTTTTTTTTGTTTTGGCGACATAATATCGAAGTCGGGTTCGCATCAGGGTGAGGGTGGGGGAGTATTCTCCAACACAATGCACATGCTGCAACTATTTGTCATTTTTATAGGTTTTTTTAATCATGTTTTAGCATAATTAAATATGTTCCCAGCTGTACTTTCTCTTCAGTTGTCAATAATAATAACTGAAATAAGTTGATTCCTTGTCGTCCTCTTGGCAACAGAACAAGGAGTTAAGGGTCTCTTAATATGTTTGATTGACGCTGTGACATTTTTCACAGGAGAATGAAATTTTTGTCTTTCATTTATTGTAACATTTCTTTTTGCTTGTCTGTTGTTAGTTGTTTGTACTCTGTTTCTCCGTTTATCTTTCAGTATTAAACTTAGCCTTAGAATTATCAAGCTACACATTACTGAAGATAAGGCCATGAATGTGGCGTATGGCGTTTACAGGCATTTCCTTTGATTTGACCTGGTGACCTAGTTTTTGACCTCACGTGTCAAAGTTTCGAACTTTACCTAGAGATTATTAAGATAAAAATTCCATGTACAATGTGCTTAATCACGTGATCGCGCTACGTCATTTTGAGCTCGAAAATTGAAGTAGAAAATCAGGGCGTACGTTTTTGTAATCTATATATTGTATTTATATCATGCGTATGATTCGAAACCTATTTGAAAGTGCTATTCCCGGTACTATGATTTTCCCACCAAAACCTTTTCGTTTTAATGCTATGCCTGTTCGATTGACTTGCACATTGAGCGCATACTGTCGAAAGTGGCTGAACAGGAATAGCTTTAAAACGAGAAGGTTTTGGCGGGACAATTGTAGTACCGTGGGTAGCACTGTCAAATGGTTTTCGAATGATGTACATGATATTATCACAATATATTGAATAACAAAACTTACGCCCCGATTTATAATTTTTGTTTACGTTTCCACTTTCATTTTCGGGCTCAAAATGACCTAGCGCGATCATTTGATTGGGCACACATATGCAATTTTGTATTAGATCCAAGCATGAATGAAACCTTATATGGCTGAGAGGGTCAGAATAGAAAATTTGCCCCTTTCAGAGGTAGTATTTCTTGAACATATGATGGAATCTAGCTGGTTTTCAATAGGAACCGAGATCTTATTGTGTCTTAATCTGTGTGTAAGTGTGGTAAAAGTCGAAAGTAAAATGTCACCGCTATCATGTTCATAAGGTGAACATTTTGGCTCCTTCAGGGATTAAAATCTGTTGAAAAATGAGGCCTCTATCGTGTTCAAGTGAAATTGTGGACGGACGACGGACGGACAGACGACTGACAGACGACGGACGAATGGCAATCAAATAATCTCATCTTGTCAGTAAGAAAAAATCTAATTTTTCCCTTGACACTTTGAGATTCTATGGTAAACGTCTAAAAATAAAAGGATATTGTTGAAGAAGAGGTAAATCAACCTACTTGTAAAAAGTCTTAACTCCAGTAACACAGCTGCTCAATGGCATTTTGTTAAGGTATGCTACGTATTAGTAATTGTATTGTACTTCAGTCAAGTTGGTTTATCATACGTTGCAGAAGTAGCATGTGGTAAAATCAGAAAATTAATATTGTCACTTGATATAATGTTTTAACGGATGTGCAAATCAATATCATATTCATTCTTAACTTTTAGTTTTTGTTGCTATCTAATGTCAAAGTGATTTCCTGGCCCTACCCGATCAAAATTCTGGGAAAATGCTGTTACTCCAGTTTAAAGTCAAAGCGAACATTAAAGAAATAAGACCCACCGTAATGCGTTGCAACTGTACCCACTGCACACTGCGTTGGAATGATTTTTGATCGATCATTTTGTATGCTTGCGATGAAAAATCACCGATTACGGAGAAAAAAGTTTCTGCTTGACAGTGTCAGACTTACATTTTGATGCGAACGTGCTCATGGGTCGTTTTGTACAAGATTTTACAAATTTTACAAGAACGGCAGTCCCTCTTCAAACTGTACAGAAGTGTTTACATTAATGACAAAGAATTGCACTGAACAAGTGTTTGTGGCTGGAAGAATACACATGTGGGCTCCTGTCTCGCTGGTTGTTTTCAGTCAAACGTGAAACACTCATTAGAAAAAGCACCGATGAGAAATATAGTCAGTCGGCCATATTTCTCCACCGCTTCTGCGACGAATCCTCCACCGCCGCGGCGTTGGAACCACCGCTTCTGCGAAAGGTATGGCCAGTGTGAATCGAACATACTAAACTTTTCTCGTTGGCGCAGTAGGTTAGAGTGAACGTCGCATACATTCGCATACAATGTTTGAGGTGTGGGTTCGAATCCCGGAATGGTAACACTTTTTTCTTTTTTGATAACTACATTGTATTATGTCCAGCTTTTTCACGAAATAAATGTGCAATTTTGTGAAAGCAAGTATGTGAATATACTTTATGTAAAATATGTCACAGCAACAATGTCGAAACCGGTGTATAGATATAGCGATGACGAATTTATTAGAAACGTGTACAAATTTTGTAAGGAAGAGAAAGAATCTGGTTTGAAACTTTCACTTGCTCGTGCCCGGGAGAGAATCTCTGCACTCACCGGCGTCAGCAGATCTACAGCACAAAAGATTGTTACTGAGAAAGATGCCAGACAACAGAATGAGAAGACAAAGAATAACATCATCTTCGATGACTTCAACCAGTGTGTGGTGCGAAGACCTATTGCAGGGATGTACGCACAGAAGAAAGTTCTTCCAACGTTGACGAACGTTCAAGTTGCGCGTGATTAGATTCCTGAACACGTCGTTATCAACGTTGATGTTTCAACGGACGATTTAGAAACTGACACTGCCAGCGAATCTGAGGATAAACCTAGTTTGTGAATTGAAATGTTTTTTTCTGATATGAAATAAATTTTGAGAGAAAAAAATATAAAAGAAAACGAATGGGAAAAAATGAAGAAAAAATAATTCAAAACAGTAAAAATTAAAGTCCAGGCAATAGAATATGATACGTACTTTTTGAATTATAATTCATAATACAATAAAAAGAAATTCTGTTTGATTTCGAACCCACAGGTTGCGTGCATGCCATGTATCAGCGGCAATCACACTTACCAGTACACTGTGCAGTCTTTGATCGCAATTCGGTTAATTTCTAACATTACATACATATTTCTTACGTAAATCATCAGCCGAGATGATTTGAATACCAGATCCACCTTAGTTAATGAACTCGCCCAAAGGTCATTTTTGAAGGTCAAAGTATATCTATACCCTGTCCAGCTGTATATTTAGCTGTATGGTATATCCCTCGACAAACGAATATTATCCATGAGCAGACGATTTTACTTTTGTTCAAATAATATCCTTATTAATTTTTATTCCAATAACTGAAGCCACTATAAAGGTGCAGAGTAAGCTATTGTCAAATACATATATCCGTGGTTTAATTATAATTGCACGTAAGTGTAATGAAGTAAGTCATAAATGAGGAGTATACTAAAGTTAATATAAGATGTTTACTTCAAAACTGACTTACCCCACAAAGGTCATTTATCTGTTAGTAATGATTCTCTATTAACAAATTCTAGGGGTGTATGGTGCTTCTTTATGGGTATCAATAAAACGGCTAGCCCTGTTATCACATGCTGTCTACCTATAGATAAATATATATCAACCTTTAATAAAATATGCGAATAACCTTTGCCACAGGTCATATAACTGTTAAAAACTTGGTTGCTTCAATGAAAATATTAGCGCAAATATATGGGAATTGATCATGTGTCTTTGTCTAAATTGACATCTGAATTTAATGAAAAAGTGCCTGTTTTTCTGAAATAACCTTTACGCGAGACCTTCAGCTGTTCAGTCTTGTAAAGCTTTATTAGTATTTCATACTGCGATTTTCTTCAGTACTTTTAACGCTATAGTTGAAATGACCAACATTGCATGATGTCACAAAAATTATTTTTCGGTATTTTTCTCGATTTGTATCAGGTAAACTAGTATTACTCAGTTCCACAGCTTTTTTGTTACGGCTAAAATTTATTTAGCGATTGAATGATTCAGTATGTTATACAAACTGTTTTTGTCCAGTTAACATATAGGAATATCTTGTTTATCATGTTTAATTGTATATAGATTTTTATAGAGAATAGAATAATGTACCTGTATACGCTCATATGTATTATATCATTTTTTATTCATCTACATTGAAAACATTATTATATAAACTGTTATTACACAATTTCAAGTGTTTTGTTGCGGCTTAAATTTATTTAGCGATTGAATGATAACCATGGCTATACAAATTGGTTTTGTCCAGTGAACATATAGGAATATTTTGTTTATCATGTTTACTGTATATAAATGTATATAGATGAATGAATAATGTATACGTTCATATGTATTATATCAATTTGATTTGTATTTATCCACATTGAAATGGATAACACTTCTTTTCGCATTCGCACGATGTCTGATAGTACGTGCCCGTTTATCTCATACAAGGGACCATAAACTTGTCAACATTTTTTTAAAAATCTAACAATAATTGTCTTTCTTCTAAAGATTTTGTAATTGATTTCTGATTATTCCTTATTATGCAAAAAAGATTTTTAACTCTCGTAAATTACGCTTTTCATTGAACTCCATATTATATCAGTATAAAATAAGATATAACAAATTTCTAACTTCTATCTACTAGATTCCTTATAAGAGTTCCTTCTGGGTTATTTAATTAAAATTATTTTTAAATTTCAATTTGGTAAACTTTAGGAATATGAACTGTGTTTTGATACTGTGCTTCTTGTTGTGGTGTTCCGAAGTGCTGCCTGGCCGTCCTACGCTCCCGTTTACCCCGATTCTCGTACTGTTGTTCTGTGAATTGCTACATACAAATGCTCTCATTAACCGATTTTCGCTCCGATTCTTTATTCCTGTGATGCTATACCCAAATGGGTAACGATTTAAACTTATGGAGAGCGTCAATCGGTTTGTATTATAACAGGGGGCACTGTGTCACAAAACTATGCTCGTTCAGACTAAATTATTTTGATATTCTAGTGTCGGCGCAGTATGTGTTTAAATTGCGGTCAGTGATTCAAATACTCATTGTTCTAAACGTGCGCTTTGCTCTTGTCACATGTTTTCTACTCCAAGATTGTATTCTAACTTCTTCCTTGAATGCGAAATTAACGCCGAGTCTAAACAAAAACTCTTACTACCTTAGCGAAAACTTAAATGTTATGTACTTCTTGAAAATGTTGCTTTATCTATCTGGCGATATCGAAACAAATCCAGGACCGGATAGTGAAGTCGATCACTGCTTCTCAATCCTTCATAAAAATATTCGGAGTATTAGGAATAAATTTGAGTACATCAAAGATAATTTTCTAGACTTCGTCATTCTTACATTTACGGAAACTCATCTGTCGCCAGAGATTTCAGATATAGGTATAATGCTTGAGGAGTTTGACGAGGTATTCCGCAAAGATGTTTCATCTCATTCTGGAGGTATCCTTACCTATTGTCCTTCAGCGAGTATTCGAACTGGAACATATTTTACCAGAATCTTTAAATATTCAAATACACGATAGAACAAAGTCCTTCCTTATCTGTACAATATATCGCGGTTGAATTCTGGGATAGACTAAATGTATTTATCGAACAGGCATCTGATATCACAAGTAGCATTATTCTGGTGGGGGACATCAATGAAGACCAACTTAATGTATCAAATCATAAACTCCGTGATATTCTTCAGACTGGTCTTTTTTTATATACTAGATCAACTGATGATGAACTCACCTCTTTAATCAAAAATATTTAGAATTAGTCGAATCCTGTGTCCCTTCTAGTATAGTAACAATATGGCCTAACGATAAACCATGGTACAACTCTGAAAATCGCCGTACCTCGAGACAACGCGACCGTCTAAAACGAACCGCATTAAGATCTGGTAAAAATGCTGACTGGTTAAAATTCAAAACAATACGAAATAAAGTTAATAATATGATAAAGTACTCAAAGGAAATATTTTTTAACAATTTAGAATTCTTGATGAATGAAATCAGTTCTTCTTATCCGCGGCAATACTTTAAATTGGTAAAAATGTTAGTAAAAGAAAACTCGAGCAATATTGACTAAATTCCGCCACTTTTAAATGACAATAATGATTATACTAGCTCCGACGAAGACAAAGCAAACCTTCTTAATAACTTTTTCGTCTCTATTTCAACGCTTGAAGACTCACAAACTTGATGACTCACAAACTCCGTGACTATTTGATAAACGACATTGTGTCTGAAATCATTAGTCCTCCACCTCTGATTCATGTGGGGAAGTTGGCAGTTACTTGTGGAGAACAGGTTTGTACTGGTATAGAATTCAGGAATACTGATTAGGTTAACTGCCCGCCGTTACATGACTGAAATACTGTTGAAAAACGGCGTTAAACCAAAAACAAACAAACAAACAAACACTCACAAACTGGTCTTCCAGAATTCAGTCTTAAAACCAATAGCATCCTCAACAACATTGTAATAACAGAGCAAGATATAACGGACATTTTATCGAATTTAGCTATTAATAAGGCTAGCGGCCCGGATGAAATAAGCCACCAAATGTTAAGACAGACGTCAAGGTCAGTATGTTTCCCGTTTAAAATCTTATTTCATCGATCACTATCTGAACAAATATATCCGAATCCATGGAAACTAGCAAATGTTACGCCAATCTTTAAAAAGGGCGAAAAATCTTCGCCTTCCAGCTATAGACCCATTTCCCTAATAAGCTGTTTAGTTAAAGTAATGGAAAGAATCATGTTCAAGAATATATATAATCATCTCCATTCCAACAACCTTATATACAAACATCAGTCTTGCTTCCTACCTGGCCATTCCACAGTCTACCAACTTATTGATATCTATAATCAAATATGTAAATCCATTAACGAAAAACAACCGACATGTATGGTATTTTGTGACATATCTAAGGCATTTGATAGAGTTTGGTATAAGGGATTAATATTCAAACTTAGACAGTATGGTATCTCGGGCAATATTCTCAGCTGGATAGATAACTACTTAAAAGACCGTTCTTAAAAAGTATTCGTCAGACAATCATTTTCTGATACAAAATATGTGAATGCTGGGGTTCCTCAAGGATCAGTGCTTGGTCCCTTACTATTTTTAGTTTACGTTAATGATATTGCTGAGTCACTTATAAGTACTACTCGTCTATTTGCCGACGACAGCTCCCTTGCAGTTTCTACCAACAACATTCCTCTCATGGAAGAAATGTTAAATTCTGCTCTTGAAAAAAATCATCATGGGCAAAGCAATGGCTGATCAAGTTTAACCCAGCTAAAACAAAAGTGATGTTCTTCGGGCTATCTAATTCCGTGAAACCATCCCTTATTTTTGAAAATACACCGCAGAGTTTTGTCGACCATCATAAACATTTAGGAATTACTTTCAGCCAAGATGGCAAATGGCATGACCATATCAATAATATTTCGACATCAGTATCGAAAGTGCTCGGATCTATGCGTCAATGAAAATACAAACTGAAACGCGTTACACTAAATCAAATTTAAATAGCTTACTTAAGACCTCTTATTGAATAAGCATCAGTTGTTTGGGACAGTTGCACGGAATATGAAAAGAACTCTCTGGACAAAATTCAATATGAAACTGCCAGAATAGTGACAGGTCTCACGCGTTCCGTATCAATAGAACGTCTTACACAAGAAATAGGTTTGGTCTCCTTGTCAGATCGTAGAAAAATTCAAAAACTGAATCTGATTTACAGATATAAGAATGGTCTATTGCCAGAATACCTTAGGGAACTTTTTCTCAATTCTGTTGAAGATTCGACTCCAGATAACTTAAGAAACAATTCTGACTTCGTCACGCTATCAAGACGTACTGAAATGTACTCTAAATCTGTCGTCCCGTCATCACTGAATCTATGGAACGAACTCGATAACAGTATCCGTGAATCACCGACGCTTGCTTCTTTCAAATCCCAGTTAAAAAATATGTTTTAACCACTAAACGTACCTAAATACTTTTTATACGGAGAATTCAGTTCATCACGCACGCTTGAGAAATAGGTGCAGCAACTTTAATTTTGACGTTTTTACAAACCATCTCAGAGATGATCCTATTTGCGCATGTGGAGATGGAATTGAAGATACAGAACACTTCTTTTTCAAATGTACCCGGTTTCGAAATGCAAGACTACAACTCTTTCAAACTACTCGCTTTTTCCATCCATTAAGCCCACGCAAACTTCTTTTTGGTGCGGATACTGATTCACAAAATGAAAAGATCTTTAATGACGTACAGGTATACATAAAAATAAAGGACGATTCCATCAACAAGTATAATTATAGCGCTTCCTGGTCACATATTATATGTAGTACCCAGTTCAACAGGGGGTCGAGCATCCGGCGGGGGGGGGGGGATGGGTGCGGTCGGTCGCGTTGGTGGCATTGTAACAGAAGTACAACCATTGTCCATAGTTTTTATATAATCATTGCTTCCCTTTTTTGTTTCCATTTTTTCTTTTCTTTTTTGTTTGTGTAATTGAAACGATTTGTAATGTAACAGGTTGGAAAGGTTCGGAATATTGTATATTCTATAAATCATTGTTTAATATGCTACGTAGAAAGATGATAAACTATAATACTTGATCTAAATGGAAAAGCTGAATTGTCAAACCTGTCACAAAACATGTACCCCAAGGGTTAAAAAGGTATATTTATTTGGGTTTATATCTTTTATTTCCCGGGGTTTAAAAGTTAGATATTTTAAAGGAAAAAAGGGCACGGGGAATTGTTTAATTTTACATAGCCCCCCAGACTTTTTAAATTTAAATAAAATGCTGAAATAAAAATTATTAGTAAAGAGAGGATTTAATTTGGGGTTTTAGAGAAAAGGGGGGAGGGGGGGGTTATAGATTTTAATTTGAAAAGGTCACCTTTATTTAATAATATCTACAAAAAATTTTAAATGTTTGAATATTAAACTGTTGCTTTTAAAAATAAAACGGGTTTTAAAAAGGGCTATTTTGTTTTTTTTTAAATGGCCAGTACGTTACAACCCCCGGTTTTGGAGCCGCAACCGGGACGGCCCCTTTGGGAATGTTGTGGGGCCCATAGGGAAAAGAAACGCAATCCCAACTAGATGATACGCCGAAAAACAAGGTTAAAAAAACTGTCTTTTCTTTTTGCTTTTAAAATATTTTTTTTAAAATGGCAGCCCAACCCTTCTATTCAGCAAAAATTTCAAGTTTTGGAAATTCAATTAAAAAATTTTTCCACCCCCATAGGAACTCAAAGCGAAAAACAATGTTTAAAAAATTTTGATGGTAAACCCTGGATTTAAGGGTCGTGGGTTTAAAATCAAAAAAAAAAATATTCTTTTTTAAATTTTTTTTTTTAATGATGAAAGAAAAAAATTTAAAAATTTGCTACAACGAAACCCGGGGCCATTGTAAATTTTTTAAATAAAAATTTTTAAAAACGAAAATAAAGATTTGTCCCTTGGGGCGGCCTTTAAAAAATTTCTTTTTTTACTAGATTTTCTGAGATGCACCTCAAGAAATTTTTTCCTTTTTTTTTGAAAAGATAAAAAAAAACCGGGTGAAAATGAAAATGTCTATGCTAAAAGATTTTTAACTCGGCAAAAATTTGCCTATAAAAAATCAAGATCAAGGTAAAAAGTCTTTATTTAAATTTTAGCAATTTTCAAAAACATTAATGGGTTTATTTTTTTTAAAGGATTAAAAAAAAAATTTATCTGAAAATGAAATTAGGGCGTTTTTACCCCGGAAAAACTTTACAGGCGGCGGGGTACGTCAGCTAAAAATGAAAAAAATTTAAAGAAAATTGTTTAATTTACGTTTGGGAAATTTTATTTCCCAGAAAAATTTTTCGAAACTTTTAAAAAAGCTAAGGGGGTTAGTAAATTCAGCCAAAAAAATTCGTTTTTAAAATATTGCCGAAGGCTAGGTCATAATCAAGAAAAGTAAAACCAGTCAGAAAATGTTCATGAATTTTAACAAACAAAAAAAAGGCCACTGGGACAAATGAAAATTTACCAAAAAAATTTTTAAAAAACAATTTGATTGGAAAAAATATTTGTTTTCTGGAATTTAAAAAATTGGGACATTTTATGAGAAAAAGTAAGAGGTTTTTGGACCTAAAAAGAAAAAAAATTTGGGGCCTTTAAACTAAATCTTCCGTCATAAAGAAACGATGGAGGAAAAATGATTATAACGTATTTTATAGCGCTAGCAGGAAATTTCCAAAAATCTGTACAATTGAAAAAGGGAAAAAAAATTTTGGGCAAAAATTTGACTCTGGAGCAGAAAGGAACTCATTAATTAATAGGAGGGCATATAAAATTTATTAAAATTTGAAAGCCAAAAAAAAAATTTTTAAAAACATAAAGTTTCTTTCAGTCTGCAAAGGGAAATTTATGCATGTAGATTTGGGTTTCAACAATCTATTTTTCGAATTGGGGGGGGGAAAAAAAGAACATAAAATTTTTTTGTGGTCCAAAAATGAAAAAAAAAGCAATACTGGAAAAAGACTTTCTCCCTTCAGAAAAATGCAGAATTTTTTTTTGATCTTTTTAAGAGAGTTAAAAAAAGCTATGTCACATTTCAAAGAAAATTACATATTGGGTTCAGTAGTTTGATTGCAAAAAAAGATACGTAATTAAACCTCAACAGTGCTTTTTTGCTTTAGGACAAATTTCGAAAAAATCTAAACAAAAAAAATTTTAAAAAATATTAATTAAAAAATTTAAAAAGGGGTTTTCTTACAAACCTGGTTTAAGGAGCTAATTTTAGTATAAAATTTCGAAAACCCTCGTAGGTTTCCTTTATGTTTGTAAAAATTTTACAAAAGAAAAAATTAAAAATTTAAGGGAAAAGGGGGTGGGTGTTGCAACTGTTTGAACAAAAATTTTGGGGAAAAATGCATAGTTTTGTTTTGATGTTTAATAAATTTTCCAAAAAAAAGGGTTTAAAAAAAATCAAGTTATTTTAAAACAAAAGAAAAAAGTTTGGGACCAATGAACACTTTCCCCCATGTAGAAAAAAACAAATTTTAAAACAAAAAGGGGCGTTTTTGCGAATAATGCTCAGGGAAATTTTCACAGACAGAACATTACAAAGAAAAAAATACCGTTGGGAAAATTTAAACCCATTTTAAAAAAGCGACCATATAAAGTTCCATTTTTAAAAGATGAAAAATTTTGATGATACTAAACGAAATGTTAAGGCTTTAAATAAAAAAAAACCCCTTTTCCCAAAAACCTTATGCAAGTCCTGTTTTGCGGTTTTAAAAAAAAAAAAGACAAAAAGTAAAAGATTTTTTAATTAAAAACTTTTGGAGGGTCAAAAGCCCCGGTGAACCCCCAGATATCCCTACCCCCCATATCGATGATAAATTGGCTCTTTTTTGGTGATTTAAAATACTTTTACACTAGACCCTTTTTCCCAATTTTTGGGAAATACCGATTGATTAAAAAAATAAAGAAAAAACTGGGATTTACCACATTCAAAAAGGTCTATTCAAATTTTAAAGTTTGTGCTTCGGGTTAGTTTTAAAGCCCCGGGGGGGTTTTCCCGAAAAAAATTTTCAAAAATCCCTTTGAGGGATTAAATTTTGAGTAGCATATTTTGATGCTGTCTTTTAAATTCCCTTTAAAAAATTAGAAAACTAAACACCACCCTTTAATAATTTTTTTTCAAAAATTTAAGGAACATAAATTAAAATTTAAATTGAAAAAGTGTCAATTTAAAAGCCAAAACCGAATACTTTGGTTGGCATTTGATGGGAAAATGGCATCAGACCAAAACCTGATAAAAATTAAAGCTATTAGGCACTTCCCCGGGTTTCCAAAAAATGTGCTGAAATTTGAAAAAAATTGGGGCATCCTTTGTTTTTTTCGGGCGATTCATCCCTCATTTTTTCAAAATAGCGAACCTCTTTTTTAAAACCCTTTCAAGGAAAAAATTCCATTTTTTTTTGACAAAGAAAGGGCAAAAAAAGTTTTTAAAAAAAATTTTAAAAAACCAAAAAAATTTAAAACTTTTCCTTTTTATCTTTCCCAGATCCCCAAAAACCCCTATACCCCCGGTTTTACCCAGCCCGGATAGTCCCTGTGGCACGTTTCCTTTAAATCAACGGGGTAATTCACCAAAAATTTAGATGAAAATTAAGAAAGGGCCCATAAATTTTTGTTTAAAAAACAAAAGGGGAAAAACCCAAAAAAAATACAGCATATTGAGGAAAAAGGCATATGCCATTTTTTAAATTTTTTGCAAAGTCAGATTTCTTTTTTCACAGTGAAATTTAAATCAAAGCGACCCCTTCTCCGCTTCAAATTTTTTTAAAAAAGCCCAATGCAAAAAAAGAAAATTTAGTTTTGGGCATTGTTATTAGTGGTTACAAAGTAAGATAGAGTACCCAGGAAAGGGAAAAGTTATTGCTATTTTTTTTCACGACCACCCGAATCTGAAAAAACAAACAGAAAGTTTAGCAGGAAATCGAAAAAAATTAACGAAAAATACCCACAAAGTTTCTTACAAAAATGAAGTTAAAATTAAATGGGATAAAATAAACAATTTAAAACCCCAAAAAAAGTAGCTAACAAAAAATTCAAAAAAAAAAAGATTCCCTTTAGTAAAAAATGTTCCCCAAAATTTGCAGAGTTTGATATGAGATTAGAAAAAAAGATAAAATCCTGCCCAATTTTTTCAGAAGAAAAAGAAAATTTCCCCCGGTTTACCCAAGTTAAAGGGTGAAATTAAGAAGTTTTTTTTAAATAGACAAATTCAAAACATATTTCGAACCCAGATGAGGGGGAAACCCAATTTTGAACTATTTTGTCCCAGCATTTGAAAACATTTGTTTTAACAAATATCCCAACCAAAGGTCACCCGGTAAAAAGCGTATGTTTTCAACTATAAAAAAAAAAACTGGCCAAAAAATGTTTAAAGGGAAATTTTTTTAGATATTTTAACAACTTGTGTTTATTGCCAGTCTAGAAATTTTGAAAAAAGGTTAAATTTTTTAAGAGAAAAAAATAAATGCCCCCATTTTTCCCTTTGATTGTTTCATAGACAATGTGGGGCCTTATGAAAAAAACCCTTTTGTTCAAACTTACATCATTTGGTTTTTTTGACAGGGTTTAGTGGTTTTTCCCGAAGCTTTCCCGCTCCTGATAAAAGGACAAAAAATAAAGACTTAACCTTTTTTTGAGATAATCCTAGATAGGATGTCCCTCCAGATAATTAAAGACCCGGGGGGTCAAATTTACGAGTTTTTGCCTTTAGGGGGGTCCAAAAGAGTTAAATATTTAAAAGTATCATGGAAAAGCAAACCACCCAGAAAATAATAAAACAAGAAAAATGCATAGAGTTTGCATTAAATTTTTAGGGGAAAAGAGGGGTTCAAAAGGTAATACACGAGAATGGGTTTTCCAACTTAATTTTTCTTTAGCAGGCATACGTCACAAATTTTCTTCAAGTTTAAAAATTCACCCTTTCCCTTTTTGTTTAAACAGAGAACCCCCTTTTTAAATATTTATAATTTTCAAAACCCAAGCAAATACCATTGGGGAAAAGTTTTTACAAAAAAGTTTTTCAAGAAAACGGGAATTTCCCTTTCCCGCTTATAGACATTTTAAAACCCCGAAAGAAAAAATAAGGGAAAAAAGTAGAAAAAAAAAGCAAAAGACATTTAAATTTAAAAAAATGATCCCCTTTTTTTTACAAAAATAACAAAGAAAAAAAAAAAAGCCTTTAAAAATCGTTTGGAAAAACGCATTAAAAAATTTTTGAACAAAAAAAAGGGCCAAATTACATACCCTTTTTAAACCACTTGACAACTCAAATTGTTCAAGTGCATTTCGTCAATAAGGCTTCTAACATTTCTGAATGGCCCCAAGTTTAAAACTGTCCCAAAAGGGTTTTCCAAGACGGGGAAGGGGTTAAATATGTAATACCCCCCAGATGATTTCCCAGTCAAAGAGTAATGATGAATCGGGGTTTTAATGCGAAATATAAAAAAAAATAAAAAGTTTAAAAAAAGCCTAAAACACAAAAAAGGGGGGGTCAAGAAAGTGAAAATTTTTTCCTCAAAGATAACATTCCTTCCATTTTTGAAAAAAATTTTTAAAAGAAAAAGAGTAGGGGAAAAAAATGACTCCAAAAAAAACAAAAAACAAACAATATGGCGAAGTTTAGCCCATTTTGGGGAACAAAAAGAATTTAAAAAAAAATTACCTTTAAATGAATCCCGTTTTGGAATCAGGTGCTTCTTATTTACCCGTCCCCAGAGACAGATGACATGGAAACACATTTTTGTCAAACGAAATCTGAAAATAATTTAAAAATAACTGGTTAGAAAAAGTAACAAAAACACACAAAAACACCTAATCATTATGAAAATATACGATACAAAAAAAAAATATCTACAAAAGAATTAAAACAAAATGGGGTTTAGAATGAAAAAAGCAAAAAAAACATAAAGCAAGGTCTTCTAAAACATTGTTTTTGAATTTAACTGTTGACAATTTTTACAGGGGTTACAACCCAAAGGGCCCATTTAAGAATAAATTTTCCAATTTTTTAGCAAACATTATAAACAAAGATTGTAAGAAAAGTAGCGCATATATGACTTGATTAAAACCAAAGGGTTCACCAAGGGGTTTTAAACTAACACGTATTGTTTTTTAAATTCTTCAATTTAAAATTTTGTTCATACATTTTTTATTATAATTTTTTCGGTGTTTGGGGAAGGTTTCCAAAACAAAGTTTATTTTTCCCATAGTAAAAGGGTAGTAAAAATACAAGTACAATCACAAAGTAAATGTGTTTCCCTTTAATTTTTGTTTAGAACAGAATACCTATGAGTTATTAAAATTTGAAAATTGTTTCCCAAAAAATTTAAGTTTAAACATTTTTGTGTTTGAGACCTGGAGAACATTTTTATTGTGGGGGTTTACTTTTTTACGCATACGTTAAGAAAGGGAAGAAGCACGCATGAAAAAAGTGAAAAGGTGAGATTTCCCAAAAATGGTTTTTTGATTTAAAGGGGTTTTCAAAAAAATTAAAAATTTCCTCGCTAACAATTTTTAAGGGATACTTTTTGTTTTGTTTCTTTCAATTTTAAATTTAGCTGCATTTAGGGGTTTTAAAAACCGTTCACTATAATTTCCCACCACCTGTTTACATTAACTGGTGTCATGAAAAAAATTTTTTCCACCACCTGTTTCCCGAAACCGGTGTCAGAAAGGTTTTAAAAACGCACCGTTTCAAAAACCCGGGGTCATGGAAAAATTCCAACACCTGTTTTAAAAAGAATTTTTTTAAAATTTTTGTTTGATTTAAAAAAAAAAGAAAATAGTTATTTTTTAACCCCCTCTGAAGTTTCTTTACGGGATTAGTTTTTTTTAAAAAACACGTTTTCGCTTGCCAGTATCTAATGATATTTGAATTTTTAACTTTTTTGTTCTTAATAGTTAAAATGAAAATACAACTAAAATGTATACCCTAAACAAAATTTAATAATCAAATAAATAACCCAATAAGTAAAGCTTACAAAACGTAATTAAATTTTTTTTGCATATATGATTTTGTTTATTTAGATTTATTTCTCAACCTTTTTTGGAAACAAGCAATTAATTTAAAATAACCCAAATTTTTTTAAAACACATTTACCGCGATACAATTTTCCCCGAAATGAAAAATTTCTTTTTAATCGTATTAATTCAATTTTTTTTATCAAATCTACAAAGTTTCAAATTTATACCTTTAAAATATTTTTTTTAAAAATATAATTTTTCAATTTTTAAATTTTTAAAGTAAAAAATGGTCACCAAAACTGTGAAATAAAAAGAAAATGCGGCAACCCGTAAAAAAAAAATGTTTTTTCTTTAACTAAAAAGAACCCAAAACCCCTTGCCCGAATAATTTTAGGAAAAATTCCCTAAAATATAAACTGTTTGCAAATGCAAATTAAAAAGTTTAAAATATTTTTTTTTTTAAACAATTTTTTATCAGTTTAAAAAATAAAAATATAATGTGTTACCTTATAATAAAATTGAATACGGGGTAATCATTCCCTGTCCATTTTTAAATCCCCTTTTTTTTAACTTAGTGCTCGTTTTTAAAGGTGGAACTTTTTAAAAAATTTCAAGCAAAATTTTAAAACAGTCTCACACAATAACAAGGAAAAAAAGACAATGAAGTTTGCTAAATTTCCCGTTTAAATAGGGAAAACGGAGGGCTGCCAAAAACCGGTTAACGCCCGAATTGACCAAAGAAGACTGCGTAACAATAACAGCCCCAAGGGCTTTTTTTCAGTCAAATATTTTAGCAACTTCCCCGGGGGAACGCCAAATGACAAAGAAAAAAAATCAAGAAAAAATACAACAATAACGAAAAAATAACCCCGAGCTATAATGGGTATACAATTTTTTTCCCCTTTCCCCTACAATTAAAGAAAAAATTTTTTTAAGACAGAATTTAAAGAAAAAAAGTTAAAAGAAAAAGGAATAATTGAAATTCTGTTTTAGAAAACAACAAAGGGGAAACAGGAAATAAAAAAACCAAATTTTGCCCAAAAGATAATTTTTAATTTTCACGATTGGGCGATTCGTCAGAGTAAATTTTTACTTTTTTTTCCCCCTGCAATTTTATTGAAAATTTCCCCCACACAGTTTGCAAAAAAAAAATGATTAGAAGACTATTTTCCCCCGCTGATTTAAAGACTTTTTTTTTTGCCCAAACTGAAAACTTTCCCAAAAATTTAACCCAATTTTTAAACTAATAACCCGGGAAATTTTTAACAATTTTAGTGTTAAGCAAAATTTAGGGTCCCCCGGTCTGCTCCGCTAATCCGCAACGAGATTTGGGGGCAAAAGAAAATTTAACAAAAAAGAATTATTACGGAAAAAAGGGACCCCGATGTGAAAACGCGAAAAAAAGGGAGAAATTTGGGGCCACATACCCAAAAAATGGTTTTTTTACGCTTTCAGAGAAATTTGGGGGATGTTGGAGGCAATTTTTTTAAAAAATTTGTTTTTTATTTTTTTAATTTATTTTTGGGGGTTTTTTAAAAGAAAGAAAAAAGGGAAAAATTTTTAAAAAAAAAAAATATAATTTTTTTCGGGGCATTTCAAAGGGATTTAAAAAAAGTATACTCATACAAAAAGTTATATTTGAAACAAGTCTCTCAGAATTTACTTTAAAAAAAGATATCCCATTCCCGGATATACACTTTGTAGCATGGGGGCGCAATAAAAAAAAACAATTTCAAGGAAAAAAATACCTTTATCTTTAAACTGTACTTATCAAAGTGCGCGATTTAAAAAATTTAAAAAATTTTGCATGTTTCAAAAGATAAATCGTATCTATAGAAGATGTTTTTTACGGGTTTATAATTTTAAAAAATGTACATGAAATATTTAAAAACCCAATTTTAATTTTTTCTTTTTTATTTTAGAACCCCTTATGGGTTTTTTATGTTGGCAAGCTTTTGGGGGAAAAAGATTTCATCAGAAAAAACGGAAATTTTCCCCAAAAAGAAAAAAAAACGAAAAAAAACCGCGGTTTATTGAAAAAAGTTATACTTAGAGTAATTAAATATTATATCTAAAATTTTGTTATTTTTACATGTTTTTTTCGTGAAAAATAAGACAGGGTGGATTTTGCAAATGAAAAAATGTTTAATTTCAAAGTATAATGTAATATTGGAAAAAATACAGACGAATGTTTTTAAAAAATAATAAAGAAATTTTGTATAAAGAAATCACCGTTTTTTAAGGAAAAATTCCCCGATTTTAAAATTTTAAAATGCTTTCACTAACAAATTTGAAGCCCAAAAACTGAGAAATTTTATCTATCTGTAATATTTTGGGACTTTTTAAAATTTTCTTTTAAAAATTTAAAGGTAAAATTTCCCAACGGGTTTAAAACGTGCATCCAAAAGCTAAAAATTTTTACAAAAAATTTTACCTGGCGAAAAACCCCCGGGAACATTTTAAACGACAAAAATTAAGGTTTTTATAGCTTTAATTTTCTATTAAACTTTTTATTAAATTTTTTTGGGAAGGAAAAGAAGGGTTTGTAATGTAACAGGTTGGGAAAAGGGTTTGGAATAAATTTTATATTCCCATAAAAACAAAAATTTTAAATGTACGTAGAAAGATTTATAAACTAAAAAAACTGATCCAAAAATTTAAAAAATGAATTTTAAACCCGTCACAAAAAAGTAGCCCCGGGTTTTTTAAAAAAGGGATATTTGTTTTTTTAATCAAAATTTCTTCCCGGGGTCAAATTTTGATTGTTAAGGAAAAAAAAGGCCCCGAGGAATTTTGAATTTAAACCCTTTGCGGTTTGAACTTCTTTTAAAATTTAAAAATATTGGAAAATTTAATTTTCTAGTCAAAAGAGAGGGATGAGATTTAGATTTGGGGAAAAAAAGGGTTTAAAGATGTAATTGATAAGGCACCTTTACCCTTTTTAAAAATATCTAGCCCAAAATTGGTTTTTGTTTGAAAAATTAAAAAAACTGTTTTTATGAAAAATAAAAAATGGTTAAAAGGCTATGTTTGTTGTATTAAATGGCCACGCTACGTTACAATTTTTCTGTGTGTTTTTTCTCATTTCTTTAAATTGTAAAAAAAACCCCCATTAGTTTAAACCCCAATTTTTTGACGCAGTAGGGAAGGGGCTGCTATAATTTTTTGGGATAACTTAAATCCAAACCCTTTTCTATTTTTTATACTTTTGGGATTAGATAGTTTATATTATGTATATAATTAAAATATGCAATAATTAAAGATTTTAAACAAAAACTAAACCGAATTATTTCCGTTGGAGGTCACTAACAAGTCCTATACTAGTAATTGATTTGTATTATCGACCACTCATTACAAGCCTAACAAGAGGGCCAAGATGGCCTTAGGCCGCTCACCTTGTAACACACCATAACAGTGAAACACGTTTGACCTTGTGATTTCACAGAAACAAATATTCTGACAAATTTTCATTAAGATTGAACCAAAAATGTAGCCTCTTAAGTGTAAACAAGCATTTTCTTTGATTTGACCTAGTGAACTAGTTTTTGAACCACATCCCCAGCTTTTATTATATTTGACTGGCTAATCATAGTAGGTTGTCCCCCTTGAAAATTATCCGATAATCAATATTGGTTTCCCTATTGATATTAGTTTCCCTATTGATATTTGAGCAATAGATTTAATGATTAATGTCAAAGATGTCTTTCGGTTTGTGAATATTTTACCAGATATGACAGTAAACTTCAATTTCTTCTCTTCAATTTGATGTGAAAATATTTATTCTTACTGAACATCTTCTTGCTTCCAATTTTGTTTTAAAAGTATCACCGTCGCTTATACTGAACATATAGTGAAAAACAGTAAACTTTTCAATTTCGTTTACTTTAGAGGCAAAAAAATCATATTTTCCAAAGCAAGACAATTTATTATCACATATGTAGGTATTCTTGACTTTACAAACAATACAATAATATGATTTTAAGTGACTTAAAGTGTAATAGGGTAAAGGCTTCTTGCTTCCATTTTACTTCAAAGTGTATCAAGAAATAAAAAACTTGTGGGTTTCTTAAAGTTCTGATGTAACTTAAACCGTGTTAATTTACGAAACTGCATATACCAACAACTGACGTACGATTCAATATAGTCTTTTGAAATAACAACGTTCATAATTGTCTAATTAGTCAAAAAAAAAAAAAAAAAAAAAAAAAAAAAAAAAAAAAAAAAAAAAAAAACAGAATAGAACAGAGCTTTGATTTTTCTTCAAACTGTTTATGAGAACAATACGAATCAACATAAATTAAATAATTTCCGACTGAAAGCTAAATTGGAATATTTAAACATTCGACGATCGGAGAAAAACTACTTCAAAGAATAATTTTCTAAAGAAATAGTGTAATTTGCAAGTTAGGCGCTCACTGAAAGCTGGTGAGAGGGGGGAGAGAATGTGTACATTTATTTGAACAAAAGACACAGCATGGTTTCCACGATGTGCAAAGAAAGGGTGAAATTAACAGACGCGCAATATCATGTCTATTTTAGAAATGAAATACAAGCTAGAAAAATAAAAGATTGGCATGCTTTCCATGAATTTGCTCGGTAGGATTATCTCTTTAGTACGATCTACATTTTTTGTCACGGTTTTGTCCGTGGAGAGCATGAAAAACAGCCACCTTTACAGCTAAAGACTTTAGTTTACACGATAAGTTTGATTTCATGATTGAATTGTATAGTATGTACAAACACATATCTGAATAGCATATTTGATTTATGTATAATCAAGTAACTTAGACACTATACATAAGTAGACCGGATAAATCAGAGCTAATTGTTAAAAAGATGAGTTAGGATCACTATGATACACATACACCAATGCTGATCAGAAAAAAAATCAGAACCTTTATTCATAATTCAATAGATTCTTTCTTTCTTTGATTTCTATGGAAAAAACCTTTTGGATCAAGACCAGTAAATAAAACATGTGTGTGCGTGTTTTAGTAACATGTATGTTTTTCTTACGTTTGTTAAATTGCTCGGGTTTTTCTTTGCCATTCCCTGTCAAATACAGTATTGCTTAGTTTATTACTTTATTTTATCATGTTTCAAAGTGTAAACTTCTATACATGAAAGTTAAACAAAAGTACCGTTATATGGACAAGAACAATCAATCAAAATGGGAATACATGTATCTTCACACAAGTTTCGTTTTTCTCGAGGAAAACTGTTATGTATACATGTGTTTGTGGGAAAGCTCGTTTATGAAATAATTTTCGGATTTCAATGTTTGGCGGGATTCAAAGTTTCAAAAGAAAAGAAATTTATCTATATGTTTTCATTTTCTGTTACATGACAACACGAATTTTGCAATATCATAAGCTAACATGATGGTTTTTTACAGAAATGTTTAATATCTTTACATGAATAATACTTTTACATGAATCTATACAACAACATGATTTATATCAAAAACTGGCTACATGTTTTGTTGTTTTCTATGGAATAACATGCGAGTTTAATTTCCATGTATTACCTAAAGCAAAATATTAGGTCATTCTAAAATCCATGACAAAGAATTATTGACTTAGGTCATGAAGAACACGACTTAGCTAATGTAAGGGAGGCAATCCAATTTGAAGGGAATTGCTTTAACACAGTCAATAATTAAGGGAGAGAATTCTTGCAAATTCTCGTTAAAAGCTGACCATGGATATGAATTCGCAAAAAATTTATACAAACAAACATTTTGATAAAGTTTCTGGAAGGTTGGAGCAAAAAAGTTGCCTCTAGAGTGTAAACAAGCTCTTCCTCCTTAGATTTGAGCTAGTGCCTTAGTTTTTGATCTCACATGACCAAAATCGAAACTATCCAAGACTTCATGATAACAAACTTTCTAACCAAGTTTTATGCGCAACAAATGAAAAATACATTCCCTACTAGTATTGCCTACACAAGATTTTTTGGTTTCACCAGATGACCTAGTTTTGACCCGAGATGACCCAGATTCGAACTTGACCCAGATTTTATCATGGAAATAATTCTCATCAAATTTCACGAATATGAAGTAAAAATGCAGCCCCTATTGCATAGGCCTAAACACAGTTTTTCTTTAATTTGGCCGGGTGACCTAGTTTTTTACCCCCAGATGATCCATATTCATCCTTGACCTAGATTTCATTTTGACAAATATTCTGATCAATTCTCACGAGTTATTCAGGTCTCTAGAGTGTTAACAAGATTTTCCTGTGACCCATACAAATTAAAATAAAGAGGTTATTTGTCAAAATTTCACTCCAAAGTTGTCTATCCTGATTGCCTGGGTCCATGTGATCACATAAATAAAATTTGGAACCAGTCATGCAAGTAGTTTCCATGTTCATTTTTATTAAAGACAAAGAGATGTAATTCAGTCCAGAGTTTATCTATTGATAAACTGAGACCACCTGAAGACATTACTGAACTTTCAAATCAATCACATCACATGATTAGGACCGGTGAAGAAAGAAAAAATGCTAAATAAAGTAAACTATAGCAATTTTTGTAAATCGAGGACACATAACTCTGGTCCTACTAAACTGATTTAGCCCTTGGAACTCGTCTATGATCTTTTAATCATACACATTCTGTGTAAATAGTATTTGGATTGGTGAAGAAATAAAGTTGTTAGAGTGTAAACAAGGGAAAATATAGCAATTCTGTAAAAGAAAGGCCGAGGAACTCTAGTCCTAATGGTCAAATTTCACTTGTAATCGAACTCATCTTATGCTCATTCTATATAAATATGATTTTTATTGCTGAAGAAATGAAGGTGTTATAGTATAAACAAGGTAAAATATAGGGATTTTTGCAAAATCAAAGGCCCATAACTCTGGTCCTACTGTCTGATTTTCTTCAAAATTGAACTTATCCAAGATCTCAGGACAATACTTATACTATGAAAATACGTTTTGGATTTGTAAAGAAATGAAGGTGGTAGAGTGTTAAAAAATTGTAAATCAAAAGCAAATAACTCATGTCCTAAGAGCCAGATTTAACTCATAATCAAACTCATCGAGTCATACCAATTCTATTTAAGTATGATTAGGATTGGTGACGAAATGAAAGTGCTAGAGTGTAATCAATGTGAAATATAGCAATGTTTGTCAATCAAAGGCACATAACTCTAGACATACTGATCCGATCTAGACCATAATCGAACTCAAACGAGATCTTGCGCCCAAAAAATCCGATTAAAATTGCTTCAAAACTGTGGATGCTAGGGTGTAAACAAACTAAATTTGAACAGACGGACGTCGGACGGACGGACGGAAGACGGACATTCATCGATCTTAACAGCTCACCATGAGCGTTCGGCTCAAGTGAGCTAAAATATCTACTGGCCATGAAAATCTACTGACCATGCGGCCACTTTCTGGCCAATGCAAATGGAGCTAAAACAATAATCAATGTCCTATCAAACCAGTGAAAATGCTTGAAAATCTTACGGGAGCTGAAACAATAATCAATGTCATACCAAACCAACGAAAATGCTCGAAAATTTTACGGGAGCTGAAACAACAATCAATGTCATATCAAACCAACGAAAATGCTTGAAAATCTAACGGGAGATAAAACAATAATCAATGTCATATCAAACCAATGAAAATGCTTGAAAATCTTACGAGAGATAAAACAATAATCAATGTCATATCAAACCAACGAAAATGCATGAAAATCTTACGGGAGATAAAACAATAATCAATGTCGTATCAAACCAATGAAAATGCTTAAATTTTGCGGGAGATAAAACAATAATCAGTGTCCTATCAAACCAATGAAAATGCTTGAAAATCTTACGGGAGCTGAAACAATAATCAGTGTCATACAAAACCAACGAAAATGCATGAAAATCTTACGGGAGCTGAAACAATAATCAATGTCCTATCAAACCAATGAAAATGCTTGAAAATCTGACGGGAGCTGAAACAATAATCAATGTCATATCAAACCAACGAAAATGCTCGAAAATCTTACGGGAGCTGAAACAATAATCAATGTCATATCAAACCAACGAAAATGCTTGAAAATCTTACGGGAGCTGACAAAATAATCAATGTCCTATCTAACCAATGAAAATGCTTGAAAATCTTACGGGAGCTGAAACAGTTATCACTGTCATATCAAACCAACGAAAATGCATGAAAATCTTACGGGAGATAAAACAATAATCAATGTCGTATTAAACCAATAAAAATTCTAAAAATGTTCGGGAGATAAAACAATAATCAATGTCGTATCAAACCAATGAAAATGCTTGAAAATCTTACGGGAGATAAAACAATAATCATTGTCATATCAAACCAACGAAAATGCATGAAAATCTTACGGGAGATAAAACAATAATCAATGTCGTATCAAACCAATGAATATGCTAAAATTTTGCGGGAGATAAAACAATAATCAATGTCGTATCAAACCAATGAAAATGCTTAAATTTTGCGGGAGATAAAACAATAATCAGTGTCATACAAAACAATGAAAATGCCTGAAAATTTTACGGGAGCTGAAACAATAATCGGAGTCATACAAAACCAACGAAAATGCATGAAAATCTTACGGGGGCAGAAACAATAATCAATGTCATATCAAACCAACGAAAATGCTCGAAAATCTTACGGGAGCTGAAACAATAATCAATGTCCTATCAAACCAATGAAAATGCTTGAAAATCTGACGGGAGCTGAAACAATAATCAATGTCATATCAAACCAACGAAAATGCTCGAAAATCTTACGGGAGCTGAAACAATAATCAATGTCATATTAAACCAACGAAAATGCTCGAAAATCTGACGGGAGCTGAAACAATAATCAATGTCGTATCAAACCAATGAAAATGCTTGAAAATCTTACGGGAGCTGAGAGAATAATCAATGTCATATCAAACCAACGAAAATGTTCGAAAATCTTACGGGAGCTGAAACAATAATCAATGTTCTATTAAACCAATCAAAATGCTTGAAAATCTTACGGGAGCTGACAAAATAATCAATGTCCTATCTAACCAATGAAAATGCTTGAAAATCTTACGGGAGCTGAAACAGTAATCACTGTCATATCAAACCAACGAAAATGCATGAAAATCTTACGGGAGATTAAACATTAATCAATGTCGTATTAAACCAATAAAAATTCTAAAAATGTTCGGGAGATAAAACAATAATCAATGTCGTATCAAACCAATGAAAATGCTTGAAAATCTTACGGGAGATAAAACAATAATCAATGTCATATCAAACCAACGAAAATGCATGAAAATCTTACGGGAGATAAAACAATAATCAATGTCGTATCAAACCAATGAAAATGCTAAAATTTTGCGGGAGATAAAACAATAATCAATGTCGTATCAAACCAATGAAAATGCTTAAATTTTGCGGGAGATAAAACAATAATCAGTGTCCTATCAAACCAATGGAAATGCTTGAAAATCTTACGGGAGCTGAAACAATAATCAGTGTCATACAAAACCAACGAAAATGCATGAAAATCTTACGGGGGCTGAAACAATAATCAATGTCATATCAAACCAACGAAAATGCTCGAAAATCTTACGGGAGCTGAAACAATAATCAATGTCCTATCAAACCAATGAAAATGCTTGAAAATCTGACGGGAGCTGAAACAATGATCAATGTCATATCAAACCAACGAAAATGCTCGAAAATCTTACGGGAGCTGAAACAATAATCAATGTCTTATCAAACCAATGAAAATATATGAAAACCTTACGGGAGCTGAAACAATAATCAATGTCATATCAAACCAACGAAAATGCTCGAACATCTGACGGGAGCTGAAACAATAATCAATGTCGTATCAAACCAATGAAAATGCTTGAAAATCTTACGGGAGCTGAAACAGTAATCACTGTCATATCAAACCAACGAAAATGCATGAAAATCTTACGGGAGATAAAACAATAATCAATGTCGTATTAAACCAATAAAAATTCTAAAAATGTTCGGGAGATAAAACAATAATCAATGTCGTATCAAACCAATGAAAATGCTTGAAAATCTTACGGGAGATAAAACAATAATCATTGTCTTATCAAATTGAGTTTGTCATAAGTGCATTATCATATGAGTAAATCTGTTACCTTCATACCCTCTATTACACGTAAGGTATTAAAGGATATAAGAAACAATACATCTTGAATTTAACATTTCCTTTATTTGAAGTCCACTGGAAAATTCTTCTGTTTACCATATTATGTCTTGTGCAGACAGCGGCTCTAACACTTCTATTGTAATTACCAATTAACAAGTTAGTTCATTTGTCTTGAACCATATTTGATGCGCTAACTAGGACTTACAGTTAGTTTTTTTGTTTGATTTAAAGAGCGAGTATGAATATTAAGCTATTGATTTTTTTTCTATTTACGTCATGTGCATCATTGAACACGCATACTCCATACAATAAATCCTAAAACTTCCATTTTCATAAGAACTGCTACCACTACGCTTCCTTTTTCACACTTCACATCATTATGGTGTGAATTTTCACGCAAACCGGATTCAGTTTGGATTTTTCATTTCTCATGAACTTGAAGATTCACTGCCTTTAAAATCAGTCTATGAAAAGATCATTTCAACATGTTTTCTTTATATCTTTAGCCTGACTGGTAAAAACATAACTTCACGAAAATATTTCATTATACTTGTGTAAAGTAGAGCATCTGCTGTAAAGAGGAGCAAATAGTTTTGTATAAAAGAGAATAACTTACAACGATATGTCGCTGTTTATACAGAAAAGCGATACTTATTTTAATGCATTTTGTGTGTATGTTCTGTTTCCAAACAAGCTGGCAATGTAACATTTTAGCTCCCTTGAACACAAACTGCTCAGGTACGGAATCTTTTCGTCAGCTGCACATAATTAGGCTCATACTTACTTCTTCAAAAGATATTTTCCTCTGAAACAATTTGTTAAACTGATAAAACATGGCATGAATTTTCCTCCGTGAATCGGACTTCTACTAAATGTGCATAAGCAGTTTCGTTTGGTACCGTACAGGATCTCCCAGTACTGAATAACATTTCCATTCATGAAAGATATGGCTACTAGTGAGCGTGGTAGACTTTTTCCTATTTGTAGTGGAAAATTTTAAAATCTTTTCGTCTGAAATTACTGTCCCGAAATCGAAATAAATTCATAGGATCTTTCTTTGGGTGACCCTCTACTAAGTCCGACTCGTCAAAACATGGCCGTTTCCCAATATACAAAATGGGAACTGAAACAGTTTGGTTTTTTTTGTCAGAAACTGCTAGCCGACTTCAAAACAGATTCACACAATTGCTCCTTGGGTAAGTATTCAACCACCTTCTACCAAGCTTGTTTGAATAAATCAGATAAATGCGTTGGATACATGACCACCAAATGACAAGGTCAACCTTCTACATATATAAAGTTGAAACTGGTCAGAAAAAAAAAAACAATAATAAATATCCAATAGGGAAAGCCACGTTCCACAAACTTTTACCCAGCACGCGGACGTCTACACGCTCAGTACGCGCACACTCACGCAAAGCAAACACACTTGGACAAAACGAACAAATAAAGGAACACAGCGGGGTACAGAAACCGCCTACACTATCATAATATATTTTCACACAGCTGCTGTTTTGGTAACCCATTAATAAGGCGGACGTCTACACGACCAACATGGCACACTCCCGTAAAGCAAACACAATTGGTCAAAAAGAACAAATAAAGGAACACAGTAAGATATAGAAACTGCCTACCCTATTACAAAATATTTTCACACAGCCCATTAATATGCTTGCGTGACGGAGGTCGGTGACCGGAAAGTGGAATAAATATAGGGGTTTTCTCAAAGATATTTACACTATTAATAAAACTGTATATGTTGCAAGCACATCACAATAGCCATTTTCAAGTTAAGATATTCGACATGTAACGGCCCCTTAAATATGTCTTTTGTTGTTGCTGGGGATGGCGTTGTTGGTGTTGCCGTATCTGTGTATTTGGAGGGTCGTTCAAACACTTCAGAAAAATTATACACGGGTAAGGATCCTTGTGGACAACTATTAGAGCTCTTCAGGGTTCTCATAATGAGAATATGATAGTTGTAAACAATATGTTTATAACTCTATTGAATAACAAATCGGAGGTCGATTGTAAAACGGTAATAATCTCCAAATGAAAAGAAAAAATGAGATACAAACTGTTTGCACTTAAGGCTCTGTGTATTTATGCCTGTAAAATCAAAATTCGAAAAAATATTATATATCTAACATTTTAAAGATTTTTATTGAACATAATTAAGGCATGCCATTTGTTTACGACAATTAATTTATTGAAGTTTATTTGTCTACTCATAAAGCAAAGCCCATTTGATATCCCTGTACACACGAGTGGCTGTTCGTGGAAGGAAATGTTATTGAACTAATGCATCTATATGTCTTTAGCTCTGCAATTTCTTTTTCTGCCTGGATTCTAAATTGATAAAGTATGTACCAGTTAAGTCGGTTTGCAAAGCGGCGGTCAACATCGACTTCCCTTCGAAGCCGAGAGGCTAAATATTGTGTCATTTCTGGATTTCGATTATGATATGTCTTATCACATTTCATGGAAACAGAACTGGTCTCTGATTCACTGTATCAGCATAAAAGTGTTGGGCATCGTTCTGATGACCAAGGATCTCGCTTTCAATGTGTTATATTTACATTCGCCCTTTTCTTTTCAATTGAAAATCATGACGTTCATTTTCTATGAGCCAAATTGACGCCATTGCTACTTAGGTAGTATAACGGGCCGCTATTTTGACGACGTGCGCGTATAGTCAGGGAAAACGTTCCTTAGATGACGTAACAGTTGTTCCGTCTGCAGAATGGCCGGGAAGCTTGTTCTAATGTTAAATGCAACAAAATGTGTGCAATTAATAATATAATCTTGTTTACAAATTTGAAAGGAAATATATTGTAAAATTAAGAAATGAATTATTTTTTACGGAGTTGATGCGAAATGAATACTAGAAAAGAATCTGCAAATTAGACAAGAATCGCTAGCGCGATTCATGGATTTGCCGACTCTGGGGTCTTCCTCCACCGTCAAAGCTGGAAAGTCGCCATATGACCTATAATTGTGTCGGTGCAGCGTTAAACCCAGCAAAATAAATAAAATAAATATTTTTCGCTGTTATCGAAGACCCCTTTTATGTTAGTCTAGTTTGGCCATTCATGATGAGAATGCCACTGCAAATAATTCTCTAACGCCGTATCGAGAGTTGGTGTTATGTATTTGCTCTTTATAGACAGTAAAACTAGTCACATTGAATCACACAGAAAGAAAGTTGTAAGAAGAATATTATTTGAGCCACCACACGAACAGAAAAAGAAAGCGAAAGTGTACAGGTTTTACTTTCTGCATTATGCAGAATATTCACTATTTCAACATAGGTTTTTCGAGATTCGCAACTTACTTAAAAATAACGGAAAACAGTGCTTTGAAAATACACCGCTAAACATGTTTTGCTATTATATTCCCAGTCATTATCTGAAGTCAGACGAGTTTTTCTCCAGTAGCAGACAAAAAAGCATCAGAATCATTTATATAACTTACATCGGGACACGTCCGCGGACGCCGACGCATGATAGCAAGTGCAACAGCCCAATACAATGTTTTCAAATAGTCTAGATAACCGTGATATAACTGTGTAGTAGCAAGGTTTTAGAATGAATTAGTGATATCTTCAATCTAAATTTCCGATATCAAATATTGGAACAGACAAATTAAGATTATTCATTCAGAAAAGCTGCTGTCAAAAGAGTCTTTTATTCAGCCTAAAACGACTGCGTCCGTATAATCAGAAATCTTTTTTGATGCATGTACAGTCACGATCTACTTCTCGACATTCGGAGCCTTTCTGTAGATCAGCATTGTGAGGGATGTAGCCGTTCTGCAGATCGGCCTTGTGAGTTGTATAGCCGTTCTGCATATTGGCCTTGTGACGGATGTTGTCCTGCAGATCTGTCTCGTGACGGACATAGCCGCCCTGTAGATCGGCTTCACGCTGCAGCCACAAAACCAAATTTTTCACTGCAATGATTTTCAACCCAAAATGATGCACAACCAGAGCAGACTAACAACGAGCAGAAGCGAAGACAGAGTTAAGAAGTCGCTCTCTAAACTCATGAGGGAAACTCATACTACATTGTATATATCACTTTATTAGTATTGTATAAATAAAATTAACTTGAGAGCAAATTCTTTTTTATGCTTTAAAGTGGCAAGTCAATATTACTTTGAGACAACCACTATATTTACTCCGTACTCCGATGTCCGCTTTCCGTCCTCCGACCTCCGTCACACATGTCTAATAAGGCGGACGTCTACACGATTGACACGCGCACACTCACGTAAAGAAAACTCACTTGGTCAAAACGAACAAATAAAGGATCACAGTGGGGTACAGAAACAGCCTACTCTATTATAAAATATGTTCACACAGCTGTTATTTGGGTAACCCATTAATAAGGTGGACGTCTCCACGACCAAAACGCACACACGTAAAGCAAACACACTTGGTCAAAGCGAACAAATAAAGGAAAACAGTGGGGTACGAAACGGCCTACCCTATTATAAAATATTTTCACACAGCTGTTGTTTAGGTAACCCATTAATAAGGCGGACGTCTACACGGCCAACGCGCATAAATCACAAAATGATAACACACTTGGTCAAAACAAACAAATAAAGGAACACAGCGGAGTACAGAAACAGCCGCCCCATTATAAAATATGTTCCCACAGCTGTTGTTTGGATAACACATTAATAAGGGGGACGTCTACACGACCAACACTTATACAATCACGAAAAGATAACACACTTGGTCAAAACGAACAAATAAAGGAACACAGCGGAGTACAGAAACAGCCTACCCTATTATAAAATATGTTCACACAGCTGTTGTTTAGGTAACCCATTAATAAGGCGGACGTCTACATGACCAACACGCATACACTCACGAAAAGATAACACACTTGGTCAAAACGAACAAATAAAGGAACACATTGGGGTACAGAAACAGCCTACCCTATTATAAAATATATTCCCACAGCTGTTGTTTGGGTAACACATTAATAAGGGGGACGTCTACACGACCAACACTTATACAATCACGAAACGATAACACACTTGGTCAAAACGAACAAATAAAGTAACACAGCGGAGTACAGAAACAGCCTACCCTATTATAAAATACGTTCACACAGCTGTTGTTAAGTTAACCCATTAATAAGGCGGACGTCTACATGACCAACACGCATACACTCACGAAAAGATAACACACTTGGTCAAAACGAACAAATAAAGGAACACATTAGGGTACAGAAACAGCCTACCTTATTATAAAATATGTTCACACAGCTGTTGTTTGGGTAACATATTAAAAAGGCGGACGTCTACACGACCAACACGCATACACTCATGAAAAGCAAACAAACTTGGTCAAAACGAACAAATAAAGGAAAACAGAGGCCCGGGGTACAGAAACCGCCTACCCTATTAAAAAATATGTTCACACAGCTGTTGTTTGGTTTACACATTAAAAAGGCGGACGTCTACACAACCAACACACATACACTCACACAAAGCAAACACACTTGGTCAAAACGAACAAATAAAGACGCATAGTGGCCCTGGATACAGAAACAGCCTACCCTATTATAAAATATGTTCACGCAGCTGCTATTTGGGTAACGTCTACACGACCAACACTCATACACTCACACAAAGCAAACACACTTGGTCAAAACGAACAAATAAAGAAGCATAGTGGCCCTGGATACAGAAACAGCCTACCCTATTATAAAATATGTTCACACAGCTGTTGTTTGGGCAACACATTAATAAGGCGGACGTCTACACGACCAACACGCATACACTCACACTTGGTCAAAACGAACAAATAAAGGAACATAGTGGCCCGGGGTACAGAAACAGCCTACCCTATTATATAATATGTTCACACAGCTGTTGTTTCAGTAACACATTAATAAGGCGGACGTCTACACGACCAACACGCATACACTCACGAAAAGCAAACACACTTGGTCAAAACGAACAAATAAAGGAACACAGTGGCCCGGGGTACAGAAACAGCCTACCCTTTTATAAAATATATTCACACAGCTATTTCATGGGTAACACATCAATAAGGCGGACGTCTACACGACCAACACGCATACACTCACGAAAAGCAAACACACTTGGTCAAAACGAACAAGTAAAGGAACACAGTGGGGCACGGAAACCGCTACCCTATTATAAAATATTTTCACACGCCTGTTGTTTGGCTAACCCTTTAATAAGGCGGACGACTGCACAACCAACACCAGACACTCACGAAAAGCAAACTCACATGGTCAAAACAAATAAAGAAACACAGTGGGGCACGGAAACCGCTTACCCTATTATAAAATATGTTCACACAGCTGTTGTTCGGGTAACCCATTAATAAGGCAGACGTCTACACGACCAACACGCGCACGCCCACACAAAGCAAACATACTTGGACAAATAAAGAAACAAACAAATAAAGTTACACAGTGGGGAACAGAAACAGCCTACCCTATTATAAAATATTTTCACACGCCTGTTGTTTGGCTAACCCTTTAATAAGGCGGACGACTGCACAACCAACACGTATACACTCACGAAAAGCAAACTCACTTGGTTAAAACAAATAAAGAAACAGTGGGGCACGGAAACCGCTTACCCTATTATAAAATATGTTCACACAGCTGTTGTTTGGGTAACCCATTGATAAGGCGGACGTCTACACGACCAACACGCACACACTGACGTAAAGCAAACACACTTGGTCAAAACGAACAAATAAAGGAACACAGTTGGGTACAGAATAGAAAAAATGGAAACTCCACAGGTCGCTCAACACGACAAAAAAAAAACGAAATGTTGCAGGCTCGATTTGATTGAGCCTGTTAATAGACGTTAGTGGAAATGCATGTTACTGTCCGTGCCCTCTAGCCCCGGGTTGAGCAGAACTCAACATTTACACATGCTAAGTTTACAAAAAGCAATTTAGAGACATCCGCAGTTGTGTTCACACAGCGGTGCACATGGAACCTTCAATGATACACTAGGTGTATTTCCATGAAAAGCGGCGTATGGTCTCCAGATGAAATAATGGGTTTGCCCTAAACGAGAAAACAATGGGCAGAACTAAACAAACTGGAATTTGGAAAGGGGATCTGAGGTTATGGAGCCTGCATATCACAGGAACTGCCAAGAGACAAAATTAAAAAGCAGGCACCATATCAAAGGAGCGATTATACAATATCCAAAGCCACGAAAGCGGGAGTATTGGAACCATCCAGGCCGAAATGGTCATGCAGAGAAACTAAACAGTACCAATAACAAGACAAAAAAGTCGTGCTGAACGATCTGAGAAGATCGAAATATAACAGCCCTGATTGAATGTTCGGGGAGACATTTAACGGCCGCCACATGGCACAAACAACGCTGCTGTAATAATAAAGTAGAAAAGGAGGTAACTCCACAGGTCGCTCAACACGACAAAAACGAAAATGTTGCAGGCTCGGTTTGATTGAGCCTGTTCATGGACGGCAGTGGAAATGCATGCTACCGTCCACGCCCTCAACATTTACACATGCTAAAAGTACCCGCCTACCCTATTATAAATTATTTTCACACAGCTGTTTCTTGGGTGACCCATTAATAAGATTATACTTATGCTTACGATCTGAATAATCATGGCCACCACAGCTAAAAAAAGAAGATCTCCAAACAACTAAACCATAGGTAAAGCTATACTGATTTGTCAAAAATGATTGTTGCCAGTAGGATGGTCTAATTTTCCCTATTTGACTATATGAAAATTTTTGAAACTCTCCTCTTAATTTTCATGACAATTATCTGGTTATCGTATACCGAAACATGCCGCCATAATCATGCAGAGCTCAGTGACTTCGTAACAGGTTTGAATATTATGTAGATTTAGAAGAATGCATTCACAACCTACTGAGAAAGTAAATACTGTTATTATAAAACTTGTATACCAAACAGAGATTTCAGAGGTTTAGAAGATCACTGATTTACATTTCAATGTTATGTCAATATAATTGATAAGAAACATGTATACAAGTGTGTTTTTTGAAACATTTGTCCATGGATTGTTACACTGATATTCTGCTACACATACCAAGAGACAGTTTAGGCCCTGTACGAGAAGTACACACAGTCTAGTGTGACATGACGTAGATGAGGCTAGAATCATGAAATATGTACGGTCCTGCAGCCTAACAGTTAAAATGAAAACCCTGAAAATGACTAAGAATGGGGTCTGGCCGGTACATACGTATGTCACTTCGTCATGTATAATCGTTTTTATAGACTAGAAATACAAAATTGCCATGAAAAAAGAAATCAGACACCGTCAGGCTTATTCTTATAATCTAATACCAAATCAATGAACGTAGATTACATTGTACCAATAAGCCTATACAAGTACATCCGAATAACGAAGTTAAACAACAGGTAAACAATATATGACATTATATTTTGCTATAAAAAGTAACAAAAAAGTCGACAATTAGGTTCGATTGATCCATAATGCACAACCGTGCCTCGCGCGCCATAATCAAAATGGACAAGGGTAATCGAACGCCGGCGGGTGCTGACGTCTACGTCGTGTGGCAACATCATTACGGCGGGTGAAAGGGTGCAAATCAATTTTCCAATATTAATGGCATTGTGGATGAAAACAGAAAAACAAATTAAAACACATAAGTATATAGAAAATATGAAAAAAAATGGAACTGCCATGATAAAAACGAAGAGAAGGCTCTTAATAGAAAGGTCAATAATCGGCTGTTGTTTGCCTTCTAGCCATAATGGAACATCTATTTTCATAACGGCCCTAGGACAATTATAGCACTCTGTATGTCATGGTGGCTAGAATGTACAACCGAGCGATATATAACCCCATTTTATAAATAAGGTAAATGACCTTCAGATCTAAACAAATTATAAAAAGAAGATAGGTAATGAGTTCATTATATAGCAATACCCGTCTCCAGGAAGACCTGTGGTAATAGCAAATGCATCTTACCTCTAAATGTGACCTTGCACGCAAAGACAAATTATCGACTTTGCAAACCTTACATGAATGCATTTATATGCTTTCAGTCAATGTACAGCATAAAAGAAAAAAATCATGAAACAATGAAAACCTTGAAAATGACTAAGTATGCTATCTGGCTATTACATATTTACATAAAATATTTTTATACACACAGAAATAGAAAATTAGCACCTTAAAAAAATCAGGCAATGACTACAGTGCCTCACGCGTTCTGACGTCGACATGTAACAACGTCAATACGGCGGATGAATATCCATTCTAAAAAAATAATGGTATTTTAATGAAAAAGTAGTACAAATGATATTAAGAGTTTATGGAAAAAAATGAAACTAGCAAGATAAAAAATAACAGAATGTACATAACACGGCCAGTGTTTGCCTTCTAGCCATAACATCACACCTGGTTTTATAATGGCCCTCTGGCAACTATGGCACTGGCAAGAAGGTACAATCAACCTCTTTTTATCAGGTCAGTTAATCAAGTCTATCCAGCTGTAATGAAGGATAAATGATGGTCTAACTGTTAGAGCAATATCCACCTTAAAACAGATCTGTGGTACTTGTAAACGCACCTTACCTCTCTTACTTTGCACATAAAGACCAAAATATGGATGATGCTGCCTTACATTAATCGTTTGTAGGAAATAATAATGAAATGGCTCTTGAGGAAACAGTAATTATAGGCGTACAAGAAAAATGATTGGCTGCTAGACAAGATACGAAAAGTTATAGATAGGACATTGCTTATCAGCAATTACATATATTTCTGTTTTTCCTAAACTTTCAACTCGTTCATTTCATGTTTGATCTCACTATGAATATGGGCTGAACCTTCGCCTGGAGACAAGTAATTTTTTTGAGCAGTTTCTTCATTTTGTCCAACCATATAATGAAACGGAGAATTCATTCTATCTAACAATCCTTTTTGTATGAGCGCTTCTTTAAGTTCTTTGCGTGTAAGCTCCTGTGAACATTCTTTCAGAGCTTTAAATATGCACTGTACTGTTGCTTTTGGTGCCGCCTGTCTCCAGGTGTTCATTACACTGTAGATCCTATTTCTGCAATATTTATTTTCTTCTTGTGCATGTTCTATAATGACGTGTATAGTCTTCAGAAGCTCATCTTTCGTGTTTGCTACAATAGATAAGATGTATCTTATGGTAGGTAATCTGGAGTTATGCAAAGCAACTAGTCTGAAAGCGTTAGCTTTTACACCGTTTTAACAAAAGATCTATATTTAAGATATCACTATTACTTTCAATCTAACGTAGGTCCCTCTAGACACTGAACTGTCCTTTACTTGTAAGACATTTCCCTCACATTTCTCTTCTTCATATTCAGCAGTGAATATATAGGTCTCCGTTGTCTTTTAGTCACTGTAGACACTGTCTTTTGTAGCATAACATAGTATTTAAGATGGTATAAGTACATATTATCAACCTATGATTTTGCAATAATTCACGAAAAAGTTCCACGTTAGAGTAGAAAAAAGATATATCTACTGAATTGATTACAGCTGATTAAAACTACTTATTACGATTATACAAAGTTTGATATACATACCTACAAGCTGCATGATAAATAAACGAAAATCACACCATTGCATGTTGCGCGAAATGAAGGCGTTTGTTTCAAACCACACTGAAAAGAAATAAGTAAGTACAATTGTACTGACATAAAATTGCGAGGAAACAATGACATTTAAAGGTAATTACTCACTGTTTTGCCACATTTTGTAGGCGTTATTGAACATGTCATAAATAAACACATATTAACTCACACTAATAGGGATTTATTTTAGTTAAGTGTTTCCAATCAAGTATAGTACGCTCTTGGGGAACAATGTATATAGATCGGACATTTAAATTTTTAACATTATAAACGGTTTACAAATATCATAACAAGAGGCCCATGATGACCCTGTATCGTTCATCAGAGTGTCTTAGCTCCAACAGGTATATATAACAGGCGCATATATACAGACCGTGGTGTCGTAAGTTCGATCCCACAGGCGGATTTTCTCTCGAACAATTTGTTAGAATATATTTAAAAGACGAAAAAAAAACATGTTATGAAAATGCCATTTTAATATACACACTGAATGAAGTTTACTTTGTATCTTAAAATCCAAAATTGTCATACTGATCAAGCAGACAGTTTATTAAATGCGAGCAAGATTTAGATAATGACAGACGGCTATAAACAAATGGCTCTTCTATGGCTGGAGTTATTACACTTGCAACACACATAAGCAATTCAATTTGATAAAACTGTAAAATGAATCATCATATTAGTAAAATGAATGGTGTAGAAAATAACCGTACTTCTGTCTTCCCGACTGCAGTCATCCGACCGAGTGGTTTCCTCTAATCTATCGTCTTCAAAATCGCCACCTATTTGACTTCCTACCTCTGATTTATTTTCTTCTGTCTAGAAGAGAATAGACATAGCCTTTATATTTCTTCTGTATAGAAGAGAACAGACATAGCCTTTATATTTCTTCTGTCTAGAAGAGAATAGACATAGCCTACAATATACTTTTACCTTTATTCTGTCTAGAAGAGAATAGACATAGCCTTTATATTTTTTGTCTAGAAGAGAATAGACATAGCCTATATAATTTTTCTGTATAGAGCAGAATAGGCATAGCCTATATTCATTTCCTGTACAGAAGAGAATAGACATAGCCTATTTCATAAATCAATGATATATTGAAACTTATTTTACTTTAAAATATTCGTTATAGTCCGTAAATGTGTTTAAGCAGCACTTTGAAATATAGATCTTCCTAGTTATACTAGTTATAGGATTGTTTTGTTATGTTAGTAAATGCCACAAACATGTATAATAAAAATGTATTCGATGTAATCAGCAAATCTGCGTAGTCCGATCGAAGCATTTTATAGCTTAGTCTTAGGCTTTTACATAAGTGTAAAAGTGACAAGACATAGAAAGAACATATCGGTCCATAGTTCGAATCCCTCTCATGTATTTTACAATTTACTTGAAACAAACGAGTTCTGTCTCTTTTTTTCTGTGCTCATAATCAACGTTTTAAAAGAAATTAACAGAAAAGGTTAACAAACAGTTACCTCGGCACAAATTCATGAATTGTGAATGCCTATAACTGAAAACAAATCTAATGGTAGTACAAGGAAATTAATAAAATATGCATATGCATTTTGCACCGGAGATTAACCTTTCATCAAAATAAGAATAGATAAAATTTCTTGTGAATTAAAGTAATCTGAAAACAAAAATAATGTGAAAATGTGAAAAGGGAATCACTCTGAATAAATGACTACCCTTTGAAAATAAACACCTGTTAAGATCAGGACTAGACACTGTATTTCACTTTTGTTAATTGATAACGGCCTACTTGCCAGGTGTCAATCATTAAAACGCCGCAGTTTTAAGGTTCGTATCTTTTTTAAAATTAATGTTATATGTGAAACAGTTTATTGATCGCTGTCTGATGTACAGAACTTAATTGTTGAAAAGTGTACTTTATAAATCATGTTCATACAAATTCAACATAAATGTAATGTGGAGCATGGAGATTTTGTATTTTTGGAAGGCCGACTACATTATGATATACTCGTTAAACACTTTTGCTGATAGTTTTTTTTTTTTAAGTCAAATTTAACCACTTACAATTGACACTTGAGATAACTTTGTGAAACCGCGAATAGTTTTAATCTCCAGTACGCTTACTTTAAATAACAAGAGCTGTCCATAAGACAGCCAAGCTCGACTATTCGAAATATTGTCACAGAAGCAGGAAATTATTACCCAAAATGTTAAATATCAAAACAGTTTTAAGTTCGAAAGGGGACATAATATGACCAAAATACATATCAGAGTTATGGGACTTGATGCTATCAACTAGTTTTATAACCCCGAAGAAACATGTTAGGTTTCAATTCAATATCTGCATTAGTTTTGGAGATAGTAACTTGCATGTAAACTTTAACCAGAATTTTCTAAGTCCAAAAGGGGGCATAATTTGTTCAAAATACATGTTAAGAGTTATGGAACTTGACCTAGTGAGGCTGGTAATTGACCTAGAAAAGGAATAAATAAGATTCAAAGCTAAATGCCTTTTGGTAATAACTGTATGTACTTGCACGCAACACTTTAACCAGAATTTTCTAAGTCCAAAAGGGGGCATAATTTGCCCAAAATACATGTCAGAGTTATGGGACTTGATTCTATCAACTAGTTTTATAACCCCGAAGACACATGTGAAGTTTCAATTCAATATCTGCATTAGTTTTGGAGATAGTAACTTGCATGTAAAACTTTAACCAAAATTTTCTAAGTCCAAAAGGGGGCATAATTTGCTCAAAATACATGTTAGAGTTATGGAACTTGACCCAGTAAGGTTGGTAATTGACCTAGAAAAAGAATAAATAAGTTTCAAAGCTATATGCCTTTAAATGATAGCTGTATGTACTTGCATGCAAAAACTTAACCAAGGTGTGACGCCGACGCTGACGCCAGGGTGAGTAGAATAGCTAGACTATTCTTCGAATAGTCGAGCTAAAAAATGTCATGTAATGAAAGTGGACACCCAAAGTCATAATCGTACAGTAAAACTGGTGTCAGGGTAAAGTAGGCATCCATAAATAGAACAAGAGGGTCATGATGACCCTGGATCGCTCACCTGAGCAATATGAGCTACATGTTTCAAATGTCAAACTGATGATAAAATATTAAGAAAGTCAGTAGGTCACATTCACGGTCAATGAAATTCAGTTTTACTCTTGGTGTGCAAAACTGTTTATGTCATCAAAATTTCAAGGCTGTAACTTAAAAAAAAGAAAGTAGGTCAGTAGGTCAAGGTCACAGTCAAGTGACAACATATTACTTGGAGTTATCAGATAATTATATAAACAGTCTTGGAAAAAGGATCTGACGAATTTTAGTATTTTTTCCTATATAACTCACATAATAACTAAGTGACCATAGGGCGGGGCCTCTTTTAACCCCAGGGGCATAATTTGAACAATTTTGGTAGAGGACTACTAGACAATGCATCATACCAACTATCAAAAGCCTAAGTCGTATGGTTTCAGACAAGACGATTAAAAAAAAAATTCCTATATAAGTCTATATAAAAATTGGGACCCCCAGGGCAGGGCCTCTTTTCACCCCAGGGGTACAATTTGAATAATTTTGGTTGAGGATCATAAGACAATGCTACAAACCGAATATCAAAGGTCTAAGTGTTGTGGTTTCAGACAAGAAGATTTTAAAACGTTTTTTCCTATATAAGTCTATGTTAAACTTGGGACCCCCAGGGCGGGGCCATATTTGACCCTAGGTGGATAATTTGAATAATCTTTGTAGAGGACCAATAGATAATGCTACATACCAAATATCAAAGCCCTAGGCCGTGTGGTTTTGTACAAGAAGATTTTCAAAATTTTCCCTATATAAATCCATATGAACCATGTGACCCCCGGGGCGGTGCCATATTTGACCCTAGTGGGATAATTTGAACAATTTTGGTAGAGGACTACTAGATGATGCTACACACCAGATATCAAAGCCCTAGGCCCTGTGGTTTTGGACAAGTAGATTTTTAAAGTTTTTCCTTTCGGTTGCCATGGCAACCACAGTTCTGCATGGAATTCAATTCTTTGAATAATTTTGAAAGCAGGCCATCCAAAGATCATATCTGTGAAGTGTGGTGTTATTCTGCCCAGTGATTTTCAAGAAGAAGGTTTTTTTACAAATTGTTGACGGACGACACACGACGGACATCAAGCGGTCACAATAGCTCACCTTGTCCCTTCGTGACAGGTGAGCTAAAAATAAATGCACAGTTTTCATGGATAAAAGGTTAACCATTTTATGGCTTACTGATTATTAAAAGTACCAAATCCTGCTTTCCCTGAAATTGATGTATTAATGCCAGAATGTTTTAACTTAGATTTCTGGCCAGGTAATTATTTGAACAGTGGCACAGGCCTATACACTTGGATCACCGATGTTTTTATATGTTATCAGTCAGAATTTCATACAGCTCAAGAGTACCTAGACCTTTACCATAAAAGTAATGTAAAGCCTACATACACAGCTTTAATCATACCGTCATAATGATTTAGATTTGACTTTGCACTTACCATGCTTTCTTCCGTTATACCTTCCCTATGCGATATTTCATATTGAAGAGAACTTCGCGGGAGTACAGCAGCAGCGTCTGTACTAAGATCAGTATGTTCACCATTGTTAATATTCGATTCGTCGTACTTGATCGTTTCATTGCCAGCAGTGATTTTCCCTTCTAACGGTGAGTCAATATTCTTAACAGGACCAGCTGGCAAAGTTTTTTCATTGGCTGATCGTAAACTGTTGCTTTCTGTGTTCTTTGACCCATATTCAGTGTATTCGTTTTTGCCTTGAACTTGTATTTGTTCATTGTCTTCTTCCTTTAGGTTTTCATCGCCACTTTCAGTAGAATTTGTTTGTACATCGTAAACCATAAGGTCCTGGTTAAGATCATTGTCATTCACTAGATTTTTATTTATCTCGGAGCAATCACCTGTTGTCTGCGGTGATTGATAACATTTCGTTGCTTGTGCATTTTGAATGGCATTGAAGTTGTTGTCTGGCTCATTCTGTGTCATAAATTCGGTACATGACTGAGAATCGAAGGCATTATTTCCACATCCATGTTCTCGGCTTTGCTGTAAATTTGCATAGCTCATCACTGAATCTTCCTCACTCTCATCAGAACTGTCATTTTCATTTGCCGATATAATATCCTCAGGAGTCTCAGTTTCGCTAACAACGACGTTTGTTTGTGATAAACTATGACTATTTTCAAGACCATTTTCTCTGTACGTATTTGTTTCTGATAAATCGAAGTTGCAGGATTCAGTGTTTCTGTTAAATGCTTTTTTCCGTCTGTACCTAATAAATAAAATTATAATAATCAAGTTAACATCAATATAATATGATGTATGTGGACTATTCGCAATCGTATGGTGAGTTAGAACAAGAATGATGTCAACATTGTATGACGTATACCTCCCTTTAAATGCTCGATAAAACAAAATTACAAAAAAAGTTCAAAAAGGAATATAACTTAAAAACAAATAGTTGGACATGAAACTAAAAGCTGTTTGTGCACCTGTACTTAATATTTATAGAGTTTCTTTTGCTTTCGATAGCTGCAGTTGAATACACAAAAGGTGTGACTGGCTAAAGGACGAACTAATTAACGGACAGACAGTTAAGAAGCTATATGCCTGCCTGGTCTCCGACAATGGGGTATTAATACAGCAGATTAAACTGTAAAATCATTATCATGGTTCAAAAATTATGCCGCTTTCATGTATAAGCAATTTAGCAAATGGTTACACAGAAAATCAACACCAAAATCAACAAAATGTAAAAGCTAATACATACATAAGCATATACAATATTACAATACATAACAATATCAAAAGTATGTGTAAATATATATACCTGTATATGAAAAATGCTACAACCAACAGAACAACTACAAGGATTACAGAACAAACTATCCCCGCTATAGCACTGTCACCTAAAGATAAACATGCATGTAAAATAGAAGAGTGATTGCAAGCAAAAAAAAAAGAAAAAAAGTCTTAAAGCTACACTGATGAAAAAGAATCAACATAAATAAAACGAGCAAGTGTACTATTGAATAAAAACCAACAAAATATATGACACGTAGTTCTTTCAACTGAAATAAATGAACATAAACTTAAATATTTAAAGAAGCATGCACGGCAATACATTGCATCTTTTAAATAAACTTTCAATATATCTTCATGTTTTAGAAATCAAAATTAAGTATGTGACACTGGTTACCAATTTAGTGATAGTGACATTGGTAATCAATAAAGTAATAGTGACATTGTTTACCAGTTAAGTAACAGTGACATTTATCCCTGGCCTGTATCAGTCCCATCCTTGAGTTTCTATAAGCTATATATAGGCAAAATAAGTTCCAAGTTAAGCAACCACATCAAACGAAAGCTACTGAGCGAAGATTGTGTTTGTTTTCTATCCACAATAATTAACTGTTTTTTGAAACGGTGACCTTGACCTTACACCTCAGATGCACAACGCTTATTAACATTTCTGCAAAGTTTCATGAATCAGCAGTTCATGACCCTGCTGTTACTAGGTAAAATTGCAAACAATACCCCAGGTATACAGCTTCACGTGGTCATAAATCTTGTTTTACTGACTGAACTCCGTCAAATCCTACTTACCCATAAAAATAACAACAACAAGGCTAATAATCCACACCGGGTGAATCTTGGTCAAATACGACAACATCAGGGTAAAAAAAACTTCGGAAATAAATTAGGAGGTAAAACAACTTTTGATTTAAAGGTTCATAATGCCTTTGTTTAAACTGTGGCTGTCATATTTTCCGTTATGAACATAAAATACATTAATTTATTGTTAAATCATATTTCTGATAACTACTTTCTCTAACATTTGTCAAAGGTTTGAATATTGCTTAATATACCTGAATTGTTTATTGAACCTCTTGGTTTTTATTACCTCCCTTTATGACTCTAACTATAACAGTTCATATGCAATATTAAAAGTAGTACTTTTCTAACCATATAATTATGCATAACATATTTGGAAAGCTGTTTTATATTTTTTTAGATAAGTATTTTAAGCATTATGGGCCTTTAAAATATTATCTGGAACACTCTAATATTGTCATTGTTTCTTTGCAATGACTATTTAGTATATATAAACTATAGTATATATGAAGAGAAGTCATTTGAAAGTGTTTGTGTTGTGCTCGTACAAGTAAAAGAAAAATATCAATGCTAATAACTTTATTTTTACCCTTGCCGCTCTGTAAGAAACACCAATGAAAACGGTTCTCCCCTAAGAATGGCTTAGGCCAGGTAAAGAAAACAACTGAATTTAGCACATTCAGTTTTAAAAACTGTGTACAATAGTGTACACAATGTTTTTCTTTATTTGACCTAGCTTTTTGACCCTAGATGACCCAGTTTTAAACTCAACCGAGAAATTATCAAAGGAAACATTATGACATGTTTTCACAACAACTGAATTTAAAATGTGACCTCTAGCGTGTTCACAAAATGTTTTTTATTTGAGAGAGTGACCAAGTTGTTTACCCTGTGACTTTTAGTGTATTCACAAGGTTTTCCTTTAATATGACCGGATGACCTGGGTTTTGACCCCAGATGACCCGTTTTCAAATCCATTTAAGAAATCACCAAGGCAAACCTCATGACCTTGTTTCATGACAACCGGACTGAAAATGTGACCTCTAGAATGTTCACAAGGTTTTTCTATTATCTGACCTGGTGACCTAGTTTTTGACCCTAGATGACCCAGTTTTAAACCCGACCGGGAAATTTTCTACGGAAACATTATGACATGTTTTAACAATAACTGGACTTATAACGTGACACGTTCACAATGTTTTTCTTTGATTTGAAAGGATTACCTAGTTTTTGGACCCCATATAACCTAGTTTGGAACTCGACCGACCAAGATATTATCAAGTTTTTTTTTCAAGACATACATTTTTTACAAGTTCCTATGACAAGTGGACTTAAAATATGGCCTCTAGGGTGTTAACAAGCTTTTCCTTTGATTTGACCGTGTGACCTAGTTTTTAATCCCAAAAGACCCAGTTTCAGATATATTTTAGAAAACATAAAAACAAACATTATGACCAAGTTTCATGACAATCGGACTTCAAATGTGACCTCTATAGTGTTCACAAGGGTTTTCTTTGATTTGACCTAGTGTTTTACTTTTAACCCCAGATGACACAGTTCAAACTCGACCGAGATATCATCAAGACAAACATTCCTACAAGTTCGAATGACAATTAAACTTAAAATGCATCTTTTCTTCGTGTTCACAAGGTTTTCCTTTGATTTGACCAGGTGGCCTAGTGTTTTACCCCAGATGACTCAGATTCAAATTTGGCCTAGAGATGATCACGACAAATATTCTGACCAAGTTTCGTGAAGATAAATAGATAATGAGGTCTCTAGAGTGTTCAGTGTAAAATACTGACGGCAGACGACAGACGCCGGCAAATGTTGATGACAGTAGCTCACATTTGAGCACTTCCTGCTTAGGTGAGCTAAAACAAAAAGGAAAAGGGGGTATAAACTTTCAAAAAGAAAGCTGTGTTTCATTAAATACGATCCCTTGTCTTTACTCTTTTTCGCTTCTTTAAATGTCTATTAAGTTCATTAAGTTCTTACGCTGCAAATTCTACACACACACATACACACACACACACACACATCAGGTACATACGTAAAAGAAAACACGATGCAGTTGAGACTGAACTATTTGTGATTTGATTTGGTAGTGACCAACCAGCACATGCATTTAGCTTTATACTTTCCAGCAGTTAATAATTCAGAACATAATGTTATAGGCAAATTGCATACGAAAATAACACAAATACTTAGAAAATCATATTTCATTTCATTTAGATAAATAATACCTATACGATTAGACGATTTCTTTGTTTGTGGTGGCCGCCGTGGAAACTGATCGCCGCAAACTGTATCATGGATAGCTGTACATTTGGTGATTACTGTTGTGTTGCATGTAGAACAAGGTGTACAGATGTCGAAGGAAGAATTGTCCGAATAGAAAACCCCTTCTCTACATGGTTCACATTTGGTATCTTCATATGGTGTGCCTTGACAAAAAAAAAGGAATGTTTACAAAAACTGAAAGTTAAGATATATAATCAAAATTTGTAAATAATTCAATATAATTTGAATACCCAACGTGACATCACGTGACATTACGAATGAAAGATTCGCTTTCTGACGCTTATCCACGTTTTGATAACAAAATAAACAGAAACCTGACACTAAAATCACCCATACGCTAAAACAAATAAAAATAAAATTATTTTAGAATTTCCGAGCTCTATTGTGAATACTGAAGTAAATCACTACTCTACGATTTTTTAAAGACGCAGACATGGGTAATGTCGATTTTTTCCACTTTAAGACACAGGAGTTGATTGTACAACAAAAATAGATATTTCGAACACCACATATTTGTTAACAGTTGATGTTTTAAAATATATGTAGTAAAGTTTCAAAGGTGCATCAAGAAATGCAAAAGATATTGGCAGAAAACTACGTTGGTTGATTTGCTAATTGTATAACCAGGCAACGAAAACAAAAGTTAAATAAAAATGTACGCCGAAAAAAAAAGTTGTTTAGACCTTTGTAAGTGTTGCTTTCTTAAAATAGTTCGGTGTAGTTTAATCCATCTGTGTGCTTTCGATTAAGAAAGCATGAAAGTTAGCCAGACTGTTTAATTATTTATCTATGTAAGGTGTCCTAATATTGTTTACTTCCCTAAAGTTTTCCATATTCTCATATTTCAAAAACGTGAATAGAAACGGAAGTCGATCCATCGCTTTGCTTTCATTGGCAATGTTTACACTGACATCGTTTAACTCCATGAATGCTTTCTGATCATCCTACTCAGATTACATGGATAACTATAACCAAATTACACCCGTCTTTGGATAACGTGTTATAGGTCATGATATACAAACAAATGATATTGTAATGTACAAGAAAAATGAGTGTATTTAAACGTGTATACTTTTAAAACACTGATTTGCACAAAGAAAATATTACCTTCATGCATGGAATTATTTATTTAATATAGTTTCTACATGTGTACACATTAATGCAATTTCTAATCGTCACCTGAGAAATCTAAAAGACGGCAGAACTTTTTTAATTATTTTATTTCATTTATTTAGTATTTTAACATACCTATTTCAACCATTCCCTCTCCTGGTCCACACTTACTGTGTGACTTGCAATGTCCTTCATCAGGCTTCACTGCACCAGGCTCCGCTTCATCAGGCTTGGCTGCATCAGGTTTCCAAAAGAAACCAGCTTTACACTGGCATTCTTTATTATTAGTTGCATTACATTGCTTAACTATGACTTGTCCAGGCAGGCAGAACAGTGTACAGCTAGCACACTTTATAGAGTTATCACAATAAGGTTGATATTCTCCATTTCCACAACGTCTACACCTTGCTTGTTCACCATCTACAACGCAGTCTGAAACTTGAAAATATCCCGGGCTGCACGGGTAACACAGATGACCATTTCTGGCTTCATAGGTTTGATCACAAGGAAGTGTTATACAAAATATGTAGTTAAAACATACTGCGCATGTCAACAATTGCAAAACCATCCTATCAACATTTCCAGGGGCGAGATACAAGTTTTAAGGTTGAAGAGGATCAGGCTGATGAAAACGCCCGTGATACAAATCCCGGAGTACTTCAAAACAAATACACATAAACTTATCCAATCTGACCACTAAGTAGTCATAGCGTGTACAGTTTTTGTAAATTATCCAAATTACATTATTGGCACATGTTTAATACAGATTCCGTGCAAACAATTCTCTCAAAAAGCCTATGATTTCACAGGAAAACATGTTAAAGTTCTTTTTAGCAGTTCTGTTTCATTGTTATTCTTGTACTGTTTATTCTGCTGTCGTGGAAACATATTCTGAAAGTACAGAAAATAAATGACGTATTACGACAGAAATAAAAATATACAATGTAAAAAATATACAATGTAAAAATACTTTTTTGAAAGTTTTACGGTCTAAAACTTTTTTTAAAATTTTCCTTACGTATATATTCATAAAACAATTATTTTTTCCATTGAAATTTTCTACTTTCGTAACGTCCGTCTCTCTGGCTTTGAACAACACTATTATTATTAAAATGTTCTTATCGCGGGGCGCGTGACTGGAGGTCAGAGGCCAGATTATTTTTAGATATTACATGATACGGCGGTGAAAGAAAGCAACAGTGCTACCAATTTCTAACAGAGGTCCTTAAATTAAAGTTCATACATCTGCTGAATCTGAAATTCTGTTTTTGAATGAATATCCCATTATCAAAATACCTATTTCGTTATAAATTAGTTTAAGTCTTTCAAATTTTTGGTTTCCCAACGAAAAGGTATAAAAGTACTTATCAGTGATTACCTATCCCATAATACGGCAACTGTATTCAAAATATTCAATCAGTTCGATACATACATGAGTATGGCTATTTTAAGGTAGTTTTCAACGTTCGGATATTTTTTCTACAATGTAGTATTTGATTTGTTTTGAGACATAAGAAGTTGCTTAGAAAATTCGGCAAATTAAAAGATAGGGCCTTGTGCTTGATTCCTTTCTAAACTGGTTAAAAATGGACCTCACACAATAATGGGAAAATCAGTATTTTAAACAGAAATTTTCCTACAACGTAGATTCTACTGAAACTTCACACAGCGATAAATAAACGTTTGGTCAGTAATATATGGTGAAATAAAAATCTTAGCTCTGAAATATCTGGCCACGATTCAAGAAATCCATAGATTTTAAGACATTTAACGTGTCGAACTGTTTAATATATTTTTTTTCAGTAAAATAGAAACGTTATCGTATTAATAAATCTACTCACGTATTGTCATGAATTCGTAAAATGATTTCATTTCCACAGCCGGGTAAATGACGATACGCCATTAAACGTTTAACACTACCTTAATTAAGTTTAACGTAAACAGTTAAGACCCATGCTGTCCGCACCGTTTAGCAAATGTGTTGATAACAAGTCACAAGATGGCATAATATAAGTATCTGAATATTTCTTTTTCAATTTGATTACACACAGGTACTACCAGATACTATAAATAAATACAGCACACCCGATATTCGTGCGGTCGTACAGCGAAAAAAAATAACACATCTATTAACTCGAAGAGTCGCTACTCACTACTTCAAAATAAAATGTAAAGTGTTACATGTATAACCATTATGATCTCTGGATTATCCTTTCGATAAAAATGTAAAATGCCTCGAAAATTAGTACAGTTAGATAATATGAAAACAGAAATCTTAAATATCCATGTACGATATCTATTACAACCGGTTTGCTTTAAATTCATTCAATATGTTTGAAGTGTATAGATAGTATTATGACGTAATGTTCAGATATCTATTGAATTGTGTATTGTGTTGATACAGGTTACTTAAATTAGGGTTGGTCACATTATTTACTCCTATAGACGATATGCTGCTACTTAGGTCTAAAGATGCATTTTAATCCTTTAACACACACATAAACAATTGTAAAAATGCATTTAATTTACAAAATTATATAATCAAATGTTCTGAAACTCGCCATGAAAACTAGTCAATTTTTGTGCGCATTTTGCGGAAAAGTTATGTATCCAAACTGAAAATAATTTATATCCTCATATGTTTGAATATGTCCTTCAGGTGCTTCATGGTGAGTTTCAGAACATTTGATTATATATTTTTATAAATTAAATGCATTTTTACAATTGTTTATGTGTGTGTTAAAGGATTAAAATGCATCTTTAGACCTCTGTAGCAGCATATCGTCTATAGGAGTAAATAATGTGACCAACCCTAATTTCGTGACGCCATCTTGGTTTTCCCTGTCAAGTTACCTTAATAATAAGTAAGATTACGCTATGACTAAATTTGTTCTGAATCCGTCGAAAAATACTCCAAACGCACAAAATTTATTTAATAGTTGTTTAATTTAAAAATAATTCAGGTTATGATTTTACTGAATGATTAAGCTCCCCAAGGTTACATCTACGCTTGAGACTGCCGCAGTGCAACCTCACAAACTTGCTTTCTGTCATATATACCACATCACATTATCTTGATGATCAGTGGGTGGAAGAATGGGGACATTTTGCTTCCCAGCGTCGATCTCAAGTGCACCTCTTTTGAAATTGTTGAAGAAATGTTTGTTTGTTTGTTTGTTTTGGGTCAAGTTAACGCCGTTTTTCAACAGTATTTCATGTAACGGCGGGTATGGCGAGCAGTTAACCTAGCCAGTGTTCCTGGATTCTGTACCAGTACATCCGCAAGTAACTGCCAGCTTCTCCACATGAATCAGAGGTGGATGGTAAATGATTTCAGATACGACATCTTTTATCAGATTGTCACAGACTGAGAGAACACACGACCCCCGCCCGATGATCGAACTTACGAAATCGCGCTCCGTATAATTGTGCTCTCCCTTCTGAGCTAAGCGGGCGGGTTTTGAAGAAATGTAGCTTATTTAGAAAGAAAAACAACAGGACCAAGACGGCCCTAGGTCGCTCTCCTGAGTAACATACCATAACAGTGTAAACATGTCTGACCTAGTGATCCAGTTTTTGACACCATATGACCAAGTTTCAAACTTGAGCTTTCAAGGATATAAGTATTCTGGCCAAGTTTCATGTAGATTGGAGCAAACAGTTGTTTTATGAAGATTGAATAAAATGTACTTTTTGACCCCACATGACCCTAGATTGTACACAAGCTTTTTCTTTGATTTGACCTAGTGACCTAGTTTTTGATCTCACGTGACCCAGATAAGAATTCATCTAAACAAGTTTCATGCACACCAGACGAAAAATTCTGCCACTATTGCACACACCAAGTTTTTCTTTCATTTGACAATGACCTAGGTTTTGACCCCAAGTGACCTATATTCAAACGTGGTTTTTGATCCCACGCAACCCAGATGAGAGCTCATGCAACCAAGTTTCAACCACATCAGATGAAAAATGCAGCCTCTATTGCACACACCAATTTTTTTCTATGATTTGACAGAGCGACCTAATTTTTGACCCCAGATGACCTATATTCAAACTTGATCTAGATTTGATCAAGACAAAGAATCTGAATTCCAGGAATATCCAGTGAAAAATGCAGCCCCTATTGCATACACAAGGATTTTCTTTGATTTGACCAGATGGCCTAATTTTTGCCCACAGATGACCCATATTCGAACTTGACCTGGACTACATCAAGACAAATATTTTGATCCAATTCCACGAATATTCAGTGAAAAATGCAGCTCCTCTTGCATACACAAGGTTTTTCTTTGATTCGACCGAGTGAACTAGTTTTTTACCCAAGATTGCCCATATTCGAACATGACCAAGATTTCATCAACACAAACATTCTGATAAAATTTCACGAAGATCCAGTGTAAAACGCAGCCCCTATGCATACACAAGATTTTTCTTTGATTTTTGATCAGGTGACCTAGTTTTTAACACCACCTGACCCAGATTTGACCTAGTTAGGTCATCGAGACAAACATTCTGACCAGTTCTCTTGAGTATCAAAGTGTGGACTCCAGAGTGTTAACAAGATTTCCCTTTGATCTAGCCTACTTACCTAGTTTTTGACCCCACATGACCCAGTTTTGAATTTGGCCTGAAGATCATCAAGATAAATTCATGAAGATAGGGTCATAAATGTGGCCTCTAGAGTTTTAACGAGCTTTTCTTTTGATTTGATTGGGTGACTTAGTTTTGACCCACATGACCCAGATTCGAACTTGACCTAGAAGCCATCAAGACAAACATTCTGACTAGTTGTAATGAGTTTCAAACTTAAACTGTGGATTGTAGAGTTTTATCAAAAATTTTCTTTGATCTGGCCTACTGACCTAGTTTTTGACCCCATATGACCCAGTTTCGAATTTGTCCTAGAGATCATCAAGACAAACATTATGACTAAGTTTCATTAAGATTTGGTCAAAACTGTGGCCTCTAGTGTGTTAACAAGGCAAATGTTGACGCATGATGGACGCCGCCGAACAATGACCTGTCACAATAGCTCACCTTGAGCATTTCGTGCTAAGGGCAGCTAATAAGAACAAAAGTAAAACATGAACAGCAAAGTTCAAAGAATGCGGCCACCCTTACAGAATTGCCTATGTAAACGGGTAAATGCACACAATAGCACACATGTACGCATATATGAATATGAATGAATGCAATAATGACCTACTTTTTGACCCCACATGACCCAGATAAAAATTCATGCGATATTTCATGCAGAAAAACATTCTGACCAAGTTTCATGCACATCAAATGAACAAGAATGTTAACATGCTTTTCCTTTGATTTGACCCCATATGACCCAGTTCCGAACTTGCCCTAAGAATCATCAAGATAAACATTCTGACCAAGTTTCATGACGATAGGATCATAAATGTGGCCTAAAGAGTGTTAACAAGCTTTCCTTTGATTTAACCGGGTGACCTAGTTTTTGACCCTATATGACCTAGTTTCGAACTTGGCCTAGAAATCATCAGATAAACATTCTGACCAAGTTTCATGTAGATAGGGTCATAAATGTGGCCTCTAGGTTGTTAACAAGTTTTTCCTTTGATTTGACCTGATGACCAAGTTTTTTACCCGACATGATCCAGTTTCGATCCAGACCTAGAGATCATCAAGATAATCATTCTTTGCAAATTTGTATCAAATCAAAGCATAAATGAAACCTCTATATGGCTGAAAGGGCCAAAATAGAAAATTATGTCCCATTCAGGGGCAGTAACTCTAGAACCCATGAAGGAATCCAGCCAGTTTTCGAAAGGACCCGAGATCTTATTGTGACTTAAGTTGTGTGTAAGTGTGGTTAAATTCAAATATAAAATGTTACTTCTATCGTGTTCACAAGGTAAAAATTAACAAATTTTGCCCCTTTCAGGGGTCAGCCAGAGGCCATAACTCCGGAACTTATGATTGGATCTGAAAATCCATCATGGAAACCAAGATTTATTGTTGTTGAAGATATTTTGCAAGTTTGTATCAAATCAAACCATAAATGAAGTCTCTATATGGCTGCAAAAGCCAAAATAGCAAATTTTGGCCCATTAAGGGGCCATAACTCTGGGATTCATGATGGGATCTGGCAAGTTTTCGAAAGGAACTGAGATATTATGCCAATACAAGTTGTACGTAAGTTTAATTCAAGATGACTGCAAAATGTGGTTCCTATCATATTGCACAAGCCAAAAATAGCAAATTTTGGCCATTTAAGAGGCCATAACTCTGGAACCCATGATGGAATCCGGCCAGTTTTCGAAAGGAACCTAGATATTATGCCAATACAAGCCGTGTGCAAGTTTGATTGCAAAATATGGTCTCTATCATGTTCACAAGCCAAAAATAGCAAATTTTGGCCCTTTAAGGAGGTAGGTTACCTTCATATTTGTATTTGCGCATGCCCAACTGGAAGCTAACGTGACGATTTACGACAGCTTTTACGACAAACCAAACGTGTTTGTATATCCATTCGTCAGAAAAGAAAACATGTACCTGTCTCCGATCTGATGCTTAATGGTTTAATATGCAGAAATAATTAATAAATTGCCACAGAGACGCTTCAAAACATTGTTGCTTTAAAATGACGTCATTGAAGTCATGACGTTACGTGTAAAATTAATAGCTTCTATTTTTAAAGTACGTAATTCTGTGCATTTTTCTTTCTTTGAAATATTTTTAAACAGCCATTATTTACTGAAATATTTTTTATGTATCTTTCGCTTTGAATAATCAATATTTTGCTTCTTGTATATAGTTAAATTGAAATGTTATGCGGAATGTAAGAAAATGGATGAAGGTAACCAATGTTATTGGGAATATAGCTGGGTGAAAGGTTACTTAATACGGCCATTTTAAAATAAAAATTTGGCAGTTTGATTTGTAATACCCATTTTTCAGTTTCCGTTGATAGTTTTACTTATATATTAAAACTAAGCTCTAAAATGTTCAAATTTCACTAGAAAATTGTGGTTTATTGAATTGAATTGATGTTACCATGGAAACGAAGCCCGTGACCTATATATCTAAATGTAAAATTCAAAAGCGTTAACACTGGTCTATTTAAGGAACACAGCTTCGGCATTTTATTTTCATTTCATAAATATCCATAATAATAATAGCAGCATGCAGAACGATTTTTCCATAAAAAATGTCAGACGAGGAGTACTGCTGTAAGTATTTTAAGCTGTGAAATTTGTTTCAGTAAATGCAAATAACACGAAAATATTACTTACATTAGAATTAAAATGTTTTAAAGCTACATTAACAAGAAAGATTATCTTATTTAATATTTTTTTACAAGAAATTATGATAAAAAGCAAGATATAAGCTATTTTAAACATCCCTGTTGCCATGCTTACTTTAAACTTTAAGAAAAATAGGGTACCATGTAAAGTGTTTGGTATTTTGCTAATAATATTACCCAAATATTCCATGTTGGTCATTGACAGAATGGCACCAAAGCCGTCAAAAAACCCGTTTTCATACATAGTCGTTTAAAAATGAGAGAAAATGCGTTACCATGGAAACACGAGCCCAGCGACATATATATTTTAAGCTTATATTAGAAAGCTAACGCGCATACTAGTTAAATTATTAATTATGCAGACTTCTACGGATAACAATGAAACCAATATGCACTGAAAACTGTTAAATATATGTATTTTCCTTCTTTCTATATAAAATACCTTTAGAGGGTCATGTTCTTCAAACCTGTATAAAAATTGTACTTGAAGGGCCAGAGATAAAAGAAATTGAAATTGTAGCAGTCAAAATATTAAATTACTCGAAATACAAAAAATTGCTGCGGTTAAACTAATTTGAATTTACCCTGGTAACAAGGTAACCTACCTCCTTAAGGACCCATAACTCTAGAACCATGATGGGACCTGGCCAGTTTTCGAAAGACCAAAGCTGACGCAGATCAAGTGATGACAATAACTTATCATTTTTTTTCAATAAATCAGATGGCCTAAAAAAAACTTTTGAACACTAAAACTGCACTGTCTCGGTACCGTATGGTCATAACCTAAATGGTTTTATCAGGGGATTATGAAGTGTTTCTTTCTTCAGACTTAAAATGAATTACCAGGAAATTTGTGCACAAAAGTCAAGAAATGTTGTATTGTCTGTTAGATAGTGTGCGTTATATTGGACTGATTTTCTAAGTCCAAAAGGGGCAATAATTCTTGCAAAAAGCAGGATGGGGTTATGTTTCTTGATGTACAGGGTCAGCTTATGATGGTGAACAAGTGTTGCAAGTTTCAAAGCAATAGCTTTGATAGTTTAGGAGAAATGTTGACCTAAACATAAAACTTAACCAAGAAATCTGATATTTTCTAAGTACAAAAGGGGCCATAAATCTTGCAAAAAGCAGGATGGAGTTATGTTTCTTGCTATACAGGGTCAGCTTATGATGGTGAACAAGAGTTCCAAGTTTCAAAGCAATAGCTTTGGTAGTTTAGGAGAAAAGCTGACCTAAACATAAAACTTAACCAGGCAACGCCGACGTCGACAACCGCTCAAGTGATGACAATAACTCATCATTTTTGTTCAAAAAATCAGATGAGCTAAAAAAGGAACATGCATGTAAAACTCGTGTTTTATGTAAACTCGGTCATACATGTTCTTTCTTATAACAGTTACAGGAATATAACAGTATTTGAATAGATGTCGAGGTATAATTATAAACCACATTTTACAGCTCCTCCTCCTACATCTAATGTTGTGTGCATTTAACAAAAAGGGTAACTGAGAACTTCTCACAACATATCAATGGAAAGCCGATGATTTGTTTGTTTATTTTGGGTTGAATGCCATTTTTCAATAGTATTTTAGTTATGTAATGGCAGGCAGTTAACCTGACCAAGGTTCCTGGATTCTGTACCAGTACAAACCTGCTCTCCGCAAGTAACTGCCAACTTCCCCACGTGAAACAGGTAAAGGATTTCAGATATGATGTCTTTTATCAAATCATCATGGAGAACATACGCCTCGCCCAGGGCTCAAACTCATGACCCAGCGATCCATAGATCTTCGCTTTCCCTATTGAGTTAAGTGGGCAGGCTGGAAAGCCAATGAGCATCATACAACGATACAATGAATAAACAACAGAAGCATCTGATATGCTGATATTTCAATAATATTTATTTAATATTTCATTTAATATAATAAAGATTAATTTTACATATTAATCTCATTTATTATGGCTAAATTGAACTGGTCAACTATTTATTATTAAGCTTGTCCTAATTTGTCGTCTGCTGTTCATAAACCTTGACGATGCATGCAAGTCACGTGACATATAGGTATAAATGTAAGCAACACCGTCTTCTGTCCTCTTTCAATACCGGTAAATCGAAGCCCACCCACCGCACCCAAAATCCTTTATTTTATTGTAACTGTATAAGGGAAATGAAGTTCAATTTTTCTGCCGTTGAGTTTTGTATATTTCAGTTTTGTTTCTTCACAATGTATGGCAAACCCGGCATCGCTTGGCACTGTCGTTGGTATACAAAAAGACGGATGAGTTTATTTTGCTGGACCTCACTGAGAACATAACCTACATGCCGAGCCGACCATAGTTGAGCAGTAAGACTCGTGGAATTAAGATAGCCGAATGTTCAAGTGAAAAAGGAATTGTAATATATTTAAATACTTAACAGTCGTTTTGTTCAGAGTTCGGAGGAACCGAGTCAACGAGACACTAATATACCATTCTTATTCTAGGAGAGTAGGTTTAACAGTTGCTGAACTGAAGCGGAAACATTTTATAATTTAAGTTTGTGACGTGTTTGATAACAGAGTGACTTTAATATTCATAAAGTTCCAATTATGAGGAGATGATGACTATAAACGAAGCATGAAAGAAGTTTAAATAGTGCTGGGATATTTACAAATAAATGTTACTTTGTATTTTAACGCGTACTATATACAATGTCGTTATTTCTTTTAACTATAAGAGTATATTGCTAATGATTCATGTTTCATTCAGATGTCTATATATTTAACAACGTGCGATTAACATAGATATACATTATATAAAATATTTTCTGTCATGACGGCGGAAAATTCTTACGCATAGGGGCGGCCAGGATTTCACATAATAGATACATTTGTTTTACCCCCTATAAATCTAATTTGCCTAGAGTGTCGTCTGTAGGTGGATAACAGTTTATAGGGTTCAAAAAATTATTTTCTGGGTTCTAAAATTATCTTTGGGTTAAATGAGCTGTAAAGTACTTGCTAGATTAGCTTTGACTAAAGCGGTCTTTAATAGCTCCTATTTTGTTAGGTCATTCTGTAGCAAAGCAGTATAGTTTCATGTTGCACTGGTGATTCGATTAATAGGTTGGCCCTACTGCGGTGTACCTTGCGGTTATATCAATCGCCGAGCGGCGGCGAAAGTAGCATTAGTAATGCTTTGCGGTTCTATCTAGCGCCATGTCAATGAGTAGCAAAGCAGTATAGCAGCATGATTGCACTGGTTGTTGGATAAACAGGGTTATATCAGCGAGAGTAGCATTAGTAATGCTTTGTATCTGGCGGTGCCTATGCGGTGCAGATTTATTACAGATCTATATGACGCCGAGCGGCGTTATTGGTGCAACAGGGGTGGGGGCTTCCCAGGGTTTCTTGTAAAGTCCGCTCTTGGTCGCTCCTATGCGTATGTCTTTCCATAGCTATAATCTATGGATCGAACAAACTTCATTAGTGTCGTCTGATGAGGTTTATTTCACGTCCGTCATGACCATATCCGCCATTCATATTTTCAATTATATTCTTGGAAATACTTTTAAAAAGTAAACTTGATGGAATTATTTATATGTGGCAATGCAATAATCGTCAATACAAATATGAACTATCACATGTCGTTGTGTTATTGGTATTTATCAATTGAGTCCTAGAATAATAGAGTACAGCCGGATGGACAATAAAATAAGTCCATCAAATATACACAAATAAAATTGCATTAATTACAAGAGTGTATGTAAATAATATCATCTTTAAAAAAAAGTCGAGCAAAAAGGGAATGATGATTGCATAAGCTGCACAAAGTTTGCCGATACTTCAGCATAAGAATTGATTATTTTGTTGTTTAATATTTGAGCCGTGCCATGAGAAAATCAACATAGTGGCTTTGCGACCAGCATGGATCCAGACCAGCCTGCGCATCCGCACAGTCTGGTCAGGATCAATGCTGTTCGCTTTCAAAGCCTATTGCAATTAGAGAAACTGTTAGCGAACAGCATGGATCCTGACCAGACTGCGCGGATGCGCAGGCTGGTCTGGATCCATGCTGGTCGCAAAGCTACTATGTTGGTTTTATCATGGCACGGCTCATTTTATTTTTTGTCAAGGAAAAAGGAATGATAATGGTATAAGTTGGTTGTCATAGTAATTGACTATTTTGTAGTTTATTTTTTATTTTTTGTCATACAGTCACTTCCCAAAATAAATAATTGAGAAAAACAGCCGGTACCACTCTGATCATTAGTTTAAGTAAAGCTAGGAAACTGTCTGGAATAACATTCAAAACATATCTTGGCATATAAAATAATTTATATTGTACAAGAACATGATGTAACATTAAACTAACTAATGAACATAATAACCTCATGTATTGCCACATGCAAAAAGAAACAGTATCAATTTTGCATGACCACAGATTACCAATTCCTGTTTCATGAAGCTTAAAGCTGAAAATTTAAAAGACTAAATGAAAATGAACTTGCTCAGTATGGAAAACTTATAAATGAAGCTGATTCAATAAGAGTTTATGCAAGTAAAGTGTGTGAATAATATGGTTTTCATCATTATATTTACTGATTTAACCCTTACCCTGCTAAATTTCTATAATGAATTTGTCCATCTTCCAATCTGGACAGTAGCATTTACTGTTAAAAGGGGTGCTTACCAAAAAGATACTGGCTGAATAGTGAACAGTGCAGATCATGATCAGACTGCATGGATGTTCATGCTGATCATGATCTACACTGGTTGCAAAGGCAGAATCAATCGTGGGGTATATAAAAAAATGTGTTTGTTTTGTTTTGTTTTGGTTTTAACGCCGTTTTTCAACAGTATTTCAGTCATGTAACGGCGGGCAGTTAACCTAACTAGTGTTCCTGGATTCTGTACCAGTACAAACCTGTTCTCCGCAAGTAACTGCCAACTTCCCCACATGAATTATCAGAGGTGGAGGACTAATGATTTCAGACACAATGTCGTTTATCAAATAGTCACGGAGAACATACGCCCCGCCCGAGGATCGAACTCGCGACCCCGCGATCCGTAGACCAACGCTTTTACCTACTGAGCTAAGCGGGCGGGCTAAAAAAAAAAAAAAAATGTGTATACGAATTATACAAGGCTATTTCATTTGTACCAACAATAAAAAACAACAGAAATAAAACAAATCTTACAGGACAAAAATAACACATACTTGAAGCCGCAAAAATACAGTATGATATTTTACATATTGTACAAATAATATTGATAATTTTTGTCACAAAACTCAAACAACAGTTAACTTTTAGCCTGCTAAATTTCTAAAATGGACTGGTCCATCATTCAATTTGGCCAATACCGTTTATTATTCGAAGGGGTGTTCACTGAAAATTGACTGACTGAGTAGCGAACAGTGCAGACTATGATCAGTCTGCACACTGATCTTGGTCTGCACTGGTCACAAAAGCAGAAATACTTACTACCCACAGGCTAAAGGTCAATCGTACCAACTTTGCTACATAAACTAAATTGAAAATAAGGAGTAAATAAAAACAAGCTAAATACTTCTGACGAAATCCAAAACAATTATAATTTGAACATAAATTTATATAACATAACACATATTATAACTTACAAATGTTCTAAGTAGTTAAAATGAAATTGATACAGGCAATGGTTTCCCTCAATCAAAGAAGATAACCATCTTAACAAATTTATTTCTAAGGTCAATGTGATCAACTGGACAGTTATTTACATAATCATTGTCACTTCCTTTTGTTGGTCAGTTTCAGTAAAACAGAGTGAAAACTATTACAATACCATACTAAACCACTGTCTTTGTCATATTAGAACATAACCTATGCCTTATTAGGACACTGCCTTCACCATATCACAACTTTGCTATTACAATTACCTGTGGATAAGTTCTGTTTAAACCCGTTGCAACATACAAATTTAATCAAAATGTGGCATCTACAATAGGTAAAATGTAAATGAAAACAAAATTGTAAAGATAAGGAATGTAACCCACTTTTGTAAGCTATTATGTTGTCAAAGGCTAGACCAGAGTGTCCTGTTAAAGTTGCATTGGGTCGAAGTTAGAAGCAAATAAATTACCAATCAAAATTGCCAGTAGAAAGTTCTACTGAAAAACTGTGAATGAAAAAGTGGTATACTGTATGATAAAATTAAACAAAATTCAACTCTTGTTTTTTTTTTTCAATTTAAAGGTTAACAATAAATATATTTTCTAGACTGATATTATAATTTGGCTGAACCCTGTGTGTGTTTTTTTTAATGTAAACAAACAAATCTCTAAGGAAACTGTAAATATCAGAAAACAAAATTGAGCCGTGCCATGAGAAAACCAACACAGTGGCTTTGCGACCAGCATGGATCCAGACCAGCCTGCGCATCCGCGCAGTCTGGTCAGGATCAATGCTGTTCGCTTTTAAAGTCTATTGCAATTAGAGCAACCATTAGCGAACAGCATGGATCCTGACCAGACTGCGCAGGCTGGTCTGGATCCATGCTAATTGCAAAGCCACTATGTTGGTTTTCGCATGGCACGGCTCATTTAATAAAAGTTTATGTATTATCCTTGCAGGAACGACAATTAACCAATTATGAAAAATATATACTACCAAATAACACCTTCCCCCTCCCCCATTTATCATACTGACCCCACATATTTCTATGGAGGGTAACTAACAAACCCAATAGTTCATAATACAAACTAAAACAATTAAAAAAATATCATGGGACTATATTTTGTGAGAATTTAACATACTTATAAAGTGAAAGAATGGCAGATCAATAACAACAAAAACAATATGTTTCTAAAAGACATATTTTAGATCAAACAGAGTATCAATATTTTATTACAAAGTCTATGATAATGCCAGTAGACAAGGGGAAAAATCAGACTGATATTCCTTTGGATACAATAGTTTCATTCCATGGCAAATGACTTCCCTTTTGCCCTTTTATTTTTAAGATTCAGCATCCTAATTATGATCGTTTCACCTACAGAAAAATCAGACATCATGCTGCCACTGACAAACCTAGAACTTATTCAACATTCTCTCCTTTACAACAGGTAACAAGTTCTTCAACATCCATGTTTATCTGTCATGTTTATGTACAAAATGTTGTGTCTACATAAGATTAAACATCAATTCTATTTGTGTATGTATGCAATACAGATGAACACTCCTTAACCATAATTTAAATTTAATTAACAGGTACAATTAATAATGTTCACGTTCTGCTAGGCAAAATAAGACCAGATGTGCATCTCTTATCATTTGTTAAAAATGTTTCATCTTAGTATTTTGCGTAGTAATGTAAATATCCTCTCTTGCATAAACATTCAATTTAGATTTTCATCCATGTCAAAAGTGTTGTGTGGAAAAGAAAAATGACCTGACCTCTTTGACCTATTAATGTACCCATTATCTCCAAGGTAAGGGTCAAGGTCATACATGTGATAAAACATATGAGCCGTGCCATGAGAAAATCAACATAGTGGGTTTGCGACCAGCATGGATCCAGATCAGCCTGCGCATCCGCGCAGTCTGGTCAGGCTCCATGCTGTTCGCTTTTAAAGCCTATTGGAATTGAAGAAACTGTTAGCGAACAGCATGGATCCTGACCAGACTGCGCGGATGCGCAGGCTGGTCTGGATCCATGCTGGTCGCACACCCACTATGTTGGTTTTCTCATGGCACGGCTCATATTTGTCATGGTCAATTTTCGTGCCACTTTATTTGAATAACTAAAGGCTTTTAAACCAAGCAAAATTATGCAATACTTTTAATCTAAATGTGTGACCTTGACATTGATATAGTGTATATCTGTGCGAAGTTATTTAAACTTCTGTGCAGTACAGATACAGTCATTTCAAGAACAATTTTTTTAAAAACATTGACATCTATGTGTGACCTTGACATTTATGTCAGAGCTCTGGTTTTGATTATCTGTGCATCCATCCATGCAAAAAAGTCCAGACATGAAAAACAAATATATAATAAACCAGAGCTGTCCCTGACATGGACTCATACTCTCACAAAAGGCTTGTTTAAAACAGATTTTTAACTTCCATTCTAGAAGTGGAGTCAATATAACAAGAGGCCCTATATTGCTCATTAGAGTTTCACAGCTCAAACTGGTAAAACTTGAAACCTCTACTGGCCTGTGGATTCAGAGGAGAAAGTTTTCCATACAGCCATATTGGGAAACCAGCCTCTTTAAGGTATGATTATTTTACTAATTAAGATTTCTTGTAATAATTTTACAGAGGTCACTTAATGAACATTTTTGAAAAATTATTTAAATATGAGACCAATGGTTTCGAAGGAGATGGTGTATGAAGATTTTTCTATTTTTAACCTTGGAGGTCATGTTTATTGACAACTCAGGGAAACAGGAATGTTCTAGATGGTCATTTAAGCAACATCTCCATGAAATTATTTCAGAATCTGATAAACAGCTTAGGAGATGTTGTTTGGAGATTTTTTTTATATTTAACTCTGATGGCAATATCTTTGAGGAATAATTGGAACAATCTTTGTGTTACAAAAGACTCATTTGGTTATTATAAAGTTATTTCAAAACTGCGCAGACAGTTTCTAAAAAGTTTCAGCTTATATACAGATAGGAGGGGAAAATGACCATGACGACAATATCTTTTAACGAATCAGAATAATTTTTGTTGGTAGAGTCACTCAAGGACTATTTAACAAAACAGAAAAAATCCTGGTCATTTTATGTTCAAAGGTCAAAATCAATGAATTTATATTCCCACTAAGTACAAATTTTCACTAAAATGCTGAAATTTTGTGTCCATAAAAATAAATGATATCACAGTATAGGAAAACTTAGAATGTTTTATAATTTCATAAAACTCCACTATAGATATGTAGAAAAAATTTACAATGTTCCCAAGTAACACAGTTTTTTTTTGACAAGTCAGAAAAATTTGAACATTCTTCAAGAAACATTTGTGTGAAATTATTTTGAAATAAAGCCAGTAGTTTCCTGCAAGCAGATGTTAAAAGTTTCCATTATATACATACATCGAAAAGTGATCATGCCCACTAGCAGCCATATTTTAATTCTAAAAATAATTATAGTTACAGTTATGTTTCTTGTGCTAAACACTTCCTTATAATCACTGCCACATTATCATTGTGTCAAGTTAACCCTTACCTTGCTAAATTTCTATAATGAACTTGTCCATCTTCCAATTTGTACAGTACCATTAACTGTTAAAAGGGGTGCTTAACAAAACAATACTGGCTGAATAGCGAACAGTGCAGATCATTATCAGACTGCACTGATGTGCAGGCTGATCATGATCTACACTGGTCACAAAGACAGAATAAATCGTGTCCAGCAGGGTAAGGATTAATGAAATTGTCTTCAAAGCATTTAAAGTTATTGTCTTTACACAAAAGCTAAGTATGAGGGGATTTCATGAAAAAATATAAAACCATTAAATTTTAGGAAATAAAAAATAATACTTTTATACAAGTTTATAATCTACTTGCAAATTTCTTTATCTATTAATAGTAGTTTCGGACTAATACAGTTACCAACATTACTGGTAAACTTCTATAACTATATTACACTGTCTAAATATCATATGTATATCAAAACTACTTGAACTAGTTGGTAAATATCCAAATCAATCACACAGACATCTGCCTATTCAGTTTATCTTTCTCTTTTTCTAAATCTTGCATTGGAATTTCAACACCAAGATCTTGGTCTTTCATTGCATCTTGTCGTAACAAATGTCCCGAATGCTGCGAGGACTGGGACCGTGAAGGTCCAGATTTATTTCTAGCCTGATCATCTCCAGTAGTTGCTTCTTTGTTCTTACCCTCACTTTCCTTTTTTGACACTGCTTTATTAATCAAATCAATTTCATCCTGTTTCTGAAATGTCACATGTTTATGCTCATCCTTACTAGTTGCATTTGCTGTTGTTTTATTGTTGTTAAGTAAAGGCTTTTCTTCTTGTTGTTCATCTTCAACTTCAAAAACTGTATCATCCAAACCAAACACAGGTGGTGACGTTACCCTGTCGGAACTGGCTGAATCGACTGGCGAATAATCCACAGTACGAGCACGTCCAGCTCTAAGGTTTAATTTCAGGTCAGAAGAACGTCTAGTTGCTAAATCCGTTTTGTCCTCCTGCCAGGATGCAGCTCGTTCTAATTTTGGTGTAAATGTACTGAGGCGTTGATTTTTCCTGTACTTGTTTCTAAGATGACTTGCCATGTTACGACGGTCATCATTGACAAAGTTTTTGTCATGGAAATGTAGGCCAGTTCTCTGTAAAAAAAAAATTAAAAAAGAAATTGAATTTGATGTTTTTCTTATATTAAATAATATTTTTCTCTAGAAAACTCTATCATATCTATATCCTACAGTATTTTCAACTAACTTTCTAGTACTACAACAAACAATATTTATATGAACCTTGCAACGATCCAAGTGATAAAGATAATGTAGTGATACAAGTGCAATAAGCAAAACTGTTTTCTGCCTTTCTATAAAAGTACAAGGACAAAGAATTCCTTAGTAATGCTTCATCTGTAAAACAGACACCATTATATCAGGAAATTTATTTTCAAATTCAAACTTAGCAATTCCATAATGATAACTTCTGTCCATTTACAACAGATGTTAAAAATTCTCAAAGAAAAACTACTTTCTGCCAGGGTAGAGCAGCCGATTTAAGTTGTGAAATTACAATATGGCTTAAAACTTTCAGACTTTTAAGTTAAACAAATATAAGTCATAAATATTTGCTATGGCAATCGGGTTTAAACATCTTGATTTACTGTAAAAGCAGAAATTTTTGCGACGGTTAAATTTTCGAGGCCCTACATCTCGGGAAAATTAATCCTCACATAAATATTCACCATCAGTATAATTCAAATTCAAGTATGATACCATTTTTATAATTTCGAGAATATTAAATCTTGCGAACATACCCAAAATTTATCGCGAAATTTTGATCCAGCGAAAATATGTGCTTTTACAGTAGTTTAACTGTATTACCTGAATAAAATATTGCAAATACGATAAAAAGTTATGGATGTATTGTAGGTATAGAGCAATAAAATATCTAAATACTGTAAAATCATTAAATTTCGTGGGCATGAAATTTCATGGTTTTGGTAAAATGGCAATTTTGTGGGGATATGGATTCGTGGATTTCAACTTTTGAACATTATATAAAAATGAATGGGAATTTTACTTGTTCGTTGGGATTAAATTTCATGGATTGACTCAACCACAAAATCCACAAAAATTAGTCCCCCAAGAACATACATGTGATAAGTTCAGAATCCCAAAACTGGAGGTTTGCCATTTTTCAGCTGGAGTTGGGGTCTCAAAACTGGAGGTTTTTTATCGACATAAATTAAGCGCGCGGACACATAACTTAGAGACAAAATCCAACATTTTTGGCCACAAAATAATGTATATAAGTCTACACCAGAAGAAACAATCCTCATAACTCTTGATTCGAATTTTGACAGAGTTATGCCACTTTTTAACTTCATTTTTTTTTTGTTAAAGTTTTATATTATGTCTAACATCTCTGTTACATTCAAAGCTATTGACTATTATGCCCCTTTTACTGGCAAAGCTTTAATTGCCCCTTTTACTGGCAAAGCGTTAATTCAGAGTCAATCACTGAAAAAAGTCGAGCATGCTATCTTATAATTACAGAAGCTCCCTCTTGTTCTAACTTTAAACTTTCTTAACAGATTAAATTTGTAGAAACAAAGTCTCAATTTAGGTCTGAAATGGTGGTGAACATGCATTAACATTATTCTACTCGAGGACTTTAAAAAAAAACGAAGTTCTAAATTGGTCTGAACACAACTCATAAATTATGTAAATTCCTTACCCCACCCACTTTCGTATAAAAATACTGATGATTTTGACATGAAAAATAGAAAACAGAAATGCATCAACATGTATTTACCCTTACCAAAATAATGTAGATTGATGTTATCAAATAAATGAGTGTGTTTTTCATCCAATTTTCAATGAAATATGTCCGATTTAGTAGCAAATTAATTTGGTAAACATTGGAAGAAAATGGCGTAACTCCATAAGGGGAAATAACACTCCTGTTCTAAAAATAGTAATGGGTTGGTTTTTCCAACAATTATTTATGTGATTTTATTACCGAGCAAAATTTTTCTTTGAATAATCAAAATTCATTTCAGTTGGGAATTATTTCTTATGACTGGGAGTTTTTTGCTTCAAATTGGTAAAAAATGGAGCTTAATTGGCATTGAGAATGGGCAGATATTCGGCCCCGTGAGACAGGTTGGAAAATGCCCTGCTTGTCTAATCCCTTATCAAAACAAACAGTTAATAATTCACCTGTGAAAAACAACTCTTTCCTCCAGCTACATGTGTGTCAAACATGTATAATACACAACAGTCGGTGACACTTTGATTTACTGTGCAAACATGTTTGGCACTCCTCGGTAATTATCAACCCAGTCATAATACTGATTTTTTTTTTGAAAAGCGGGAGAAATATGGTTTTGGTCGGGAGACGGGAGGCATGGTGAAAAAATCGGGATTTTGACCCTCCCGCGCGGGAGATCACATGTATGCCCAAGAATATTAATGATTTCACAGTATACTGTTAGTATAGACTACATGATAAAACTCTGTATATGAAAAAAGCTATTTTAACTAATTAGCAAGCTGTGTACTATTATGCTAGTTTCTACAGTTAGGTAATGTACTTTTACCTTTTCCTCCAGTTACTGAGGTTACTCTATGAAAAACAGGCTAATCTGACCATTTCAAATGTGACTTGCGTGATATCCTGATTGTTTTTTACTATGGCACCTTCACCTCATATTTCTGTGGTCATCTTGTCACTATCTTTTCTTTTAAGCAGTTTTAAACCATAATTTGTAAGATTAGCATGTTTATCATAGATTTTATGCTGTCGTATTATTATAGGTTATTAGCTTTGTATCGTGAAATATGCACGAGTTCTTCAGCGGAAATATTGCGCAACTTTAGGAGCGCAATATTCTTTCGCTGAAGAACGAGTGCATATTTCCCGATGCAAAGATAATAACCTTTTTATTACATACTCATCTACACGTATAAATATTATGTAAATATCATAAATATGTTCAATAGCCTAAATAGGATTGACAATACTGAACTAAATAGAAAAAATAGTGCAACAACACACACTGAATTACGTCACGCACCCGATATGAAATTCAGGCGTCAGTGTATGGAAAAATATTGACGTTTCCGGTACCAGTGTAACTTAACGGGGAATAGAAACGAGTATGTAATAATCATTTTTATTTGTAGCCATTTTACATTTTGTTAACATACACTTGTTATACTGTCGCTTAAAAAAGCTCTTTATGATTCATGTCATTTATACATGTCTTGCTGACTCAAAATAAATCTTATTTTATTTTAAGCATTTATCATTTTTAGTAGGTAACTAAGATTAAATATTTATAAATCATATACAAACTAGCCCTCAGATTAATTACTTTATCAACATTTAAAATTCTGTGTATGTTAATAGACCTGCAGTGATTGAAAAATTATCTTTACATATTTAAACAATTAACTGATTAAAAAGAATTCATGTAGCAAACAAGAGGGCCATAATGGCGCTAAATCGCTCGTCTCAGTTTGAATAAAAAGACATTCAAAGAACATTTCAATCAAATTATTATGAATTTTGGCAAGCTTCCACTATATACATATACGAAACAAGAGGACCCTGATGGTCCTGAATCGCTCACCTGTTCCCACATGACCCAGTTTTGAGTACGACGTCGTTTTTTCTATTATTTGACATAGTGACCTAGTTTTTGAGCTCATGTGACCCAGTTTTGAACTTGACCTAGATATTATCAAGATA